>NW_005873162.1:6874-9991 GCF_000147115.1 Myotis lucifugus
GCATCCACATCAAATGGCATAGATATCGACAGGTTTGTAACTCGATTTATTGAAGAAAACATCCCACATTCTTAATTGGTAGCGTGGTACATACATGGGGCGAGGGCTTACAGGCTTCTCAGTCAGGCGAGGACACAAACTGTGGAGTCTGTGGCCAGAGGCTTTCACTCACCACTAGTAGATCAAGGCTTTGCCCCCCCGGGGGAGGAGTCTCCGCGGGGGCAAAGAGGGGGACTGTGACTCAGGAGGTCCCCCCGGTCCGGGCACGTCCAGGATCTAGTCAGCAGACCCAGCTCCCTCCTGCCCCCCAGAGCTCGGGGAAGGGGAGCCCAGGCCACGTGGCCTGAGTGGGGAGGACCGAGGGGGGCACAGCAGGGGAGTCAGGACACATCGGTCACTCGGCTGAGAAGAAGGTTTGTATGTAACGGAGGGCTTCTGCCCAGGGACCCCGTGTCCTCCGGGATGACCAGCGAGCTGTGCTGCAACCGCGAACCACCGGCTCTGCCGGGAGCCCAAACGCTCCGATTTGTGCCAGGCTGCGGGCGGACACCCCGCTGCGGCCCCCGTGCCAGGCTGCGGGCGGACACCCCGCTGTGCCCCATGCCGTGTGATGGGCACACGGAGCTGGGAGGAGCCCACATGGTCCGCTACCAGGAGCTCCGGCGCCCAGCGCCTCCCTGGTGATACCAGCCCAGCCTTCCCAGGGGGACTCGCCCGGGGTGGAGGGGGGCCGAGCCAGGACAAGGCCCAGCTGAAAGGCGGCGGCCCGGGGGGGACTCAGTCTTCAGCGGGACTGGTCAGTGTGCCTGCTCCCTATCCCGCTCTGCTCATGGCTGCACGGCCCGGGACGCTGACGCCCCCTGTGAGCCTTCTGGGGAGGGAGGGAGGTCACCCCCACCCGCCCTGACAGTGACCATGTGATTGGAATCACCCCTGGGCACATGGGCTCCTGTTTTTAGGTCAAACACATGACTCTCCTCGCCAGCGCTCGCTCCTGGCCCGCGAGGAGCCTGGCCCACCCACACTCAGACCAACGCGCCTGCCAGGCCCGCACCCTAAGGAGCACGTATCTCTCCCTTCCCACTTCCTCAGGGCTTGTCCAGCCGCCGCTTCCTCTCCTGCCCACGTCCACCCACCGCCGCCTCGGTGCCCAGCAGCTCACCACGGGCGCTGCCCACCCAGCTCGGCAACCGCGTGGCCGCGGCCTCCGTGACAGCTTGTCTCCCGCTGCCCCGCCCTCTCGCCCCTTTCCCCCCCCTCAGCCTGGGCCCCCTCCCGCCCTGGGTGCGGGGTCCTCGCCCGGTGCCCCGAGTCTTAGGTGGGGCCTGTCCCCCTTGCTGAACTCCCGGAGGGGAGCTTACTGCCTGCTGTGTCTCCAGCATCCAAATCTGTCCCTTTCTCCCCAATCTGACCTCCACCCCAACTCCTGCCCGAGCTCCCAGGCAGGACTGGGAGCGCCCTCCTCTCGCTGTGTCTGTGAGGCTCGGGGCGGGCGAGAAGGCGGAGCTCCCTGATCCTGCGCCAGGGAGGCGCTGCTGGGCCTCTCTCTGCTGCCAGCATCTCTCCCGCCCGCGCCAGCCTCCCCCTCAGGCTGCCGGGGAGCGGGCTGCCGGGAGACACCGCCTCCAGCGTCCGAGCCAGGACCTCAGGCCACAGAGCTGGGCTCCCGCTTCCCAGCTCCCGCCTCTGGCCCGCCTTCTCGCCCAGCGGTGAGCCCGTCCCCATCATCCAATGCCAGCACTCTCTCCAAGGTCATCTCACACACACACACACACACACACACACACACATGCACACACGGGTGCGCACGCACGCACGCACATACGCACGTGCGTACACGCATGCGCGCGCACAGAGGGATACACGCGCGCACACATGCACACGCATGCACATATGCACACACATGTGCACGCACACTGACGCTGCATTTGAACGCTGTTCCCCAGGAAACTCGAGTAGCGAGAGGAGGAAGATCACTGGAGACAAGAAGCAAAGCAGCGTAATTCCAGAACGCGCTGCAATGCCCGCCGCTCAGGAAAATGGCCGCAGGGGGACCTCGAGGCCGCCTCCCGGCAGACAGTTGCCGCGTGGACACCGTCCTTGGAGAGGCGGCTCGGGGCCCCTTGGCCTCGCTCCTCTGCTTCTCGCAGGAATCAGGCTCAGTGGGGTGCGCTCACTCTCAGGTGTACTCATCCACCGGGAACCAGCCCCAGAGGAGCCAGATCCACGGCACCCCAACTTTTAGCCATGCCCCCCACCCCACCCCCGTCTGCCCCTCTGGTTTCCCTCTCCATCAGGGACTGCAAGGCAAGTGCAATCCCAGGGGCTCCCCCTATACCCGCTGCTCCAGCAGGTGCGGTCTGTGGTCTCCTTGGGCCCCTGGAACAGAAGGCCCCTGAGTCTGGGTGGGCCCCGAGCTGTGCGGGGCCGGGGCCTGCAGGCCTGGGAACCTGGTGGGGGCACTCGGGCAGCTCAGCGTCCGGGCGGCCGACCTGCATTCACCGCACAAAGTCATTGGCAGCTCAGCACGCGGCCCAGTGCTCGGCGACTGGAAGCCCAGCCTTCCCTTCAACGGACCGAGCGCCAGTCGGCACCTTTCACTGCGATGGACCCGAGGCTCTGGCAGCGGAAGGAGCGCCGGCAGCTGAGCCTAACCCTTCACAGCCCACGCCCCAAGGCCCACGGCCCACAGCCCACGGTGCGGCCAGAGGCCTGAAAGGAAGGAGGCAGGGTGCAGCGAAGCCACAGCCCAGCGGCTGAGCGGGTGATTCGGCACTGTGTTGTCCCGCCCCTATCATTCCTCACCCCACTTAATACGTACATGTCGGTGTCAGAGAGAAGGGGGAGGAAGAGAGGAACATTAATGATGAGAATCGTGGACCGGCTGCCTCCTGCACGCCCCCCACTAGGGATCGAGCCTGCAGCCCGGGCCTGTGCCCCGACGGGGATTGAACTGTGACTTCCTGGTTCATAGGTCGACGCTCCACCACTGAGCCACACCGGCCGGGCTTTCACCCGACCTGTAATTCCTGCTGTAGTTCTCTATTCTATATGCTTAGCAGCCACCTGGGACCCTTTCCTGACGGGGAGGGACACAGGGAAACACGTGAAGCAGAT
>NW_005873162.1:10983-14043 GCF_000147115.1 Myotis lucifugus
GGCACTCAAGTTTCAGAACAAGTTGGTAGACATTATGGTTTTTCCCCTGGGAACTCGTGCGCCCAAACCCAAAGGTGTGCAGCAAAGGAAAGCTATCTGCCCATTCGCTGAGTCAGAAGATGGAGGCTGCGTGCATTTCCCACATGTCTGTCCAGCCCCCTCCCCACACCCCCGCTCCATGCCTCTCTCCCTGGGCAAGCGTGACTGACGCTCTAGCCTCAGCTTCAGCGCCACCTCCTCCAGGAAGGCGTCTTTGATTTCCTCGCTCATTCCATAAGCATTGCCTGAGTGTGCATCCTGCCTCGGGCACGTGACAGGTGAGAACAGGCAGAAGCGGCCCTGCCTGGACCCCGAGGGGCAGGTAAAGGCACCGGGATCCACACCCCACACATCTCTCACATGCACGCCACACGCGTGCACACACGCGCAGCACACCCTCCGACCGACAGCGAGTGGGGCTGAGACCGCTGGTCACCCCCACACTGAGGAGGAAAACTTCCTCTGGGAAGGTGTGGAGTAAGCAAAGCATGGAGAGAAGCCAGGCCCACGCAGCGGGGTCAGGGCAGAGCTCAGTATGAAAACCAGCACCCACTCAAACCACGAAGAATCCCGGCCGGCGTGGCTCAGTGGCTGAGCGTCGACCTAGGAACCAGGAGGTCAGGGTTCGACTCCCGGTCAGGGCACAGGCCTGGGTTGTGGGCCCCATCCCCAGTGTGGGGCGTGCAGGAGGCAGCCGATCCGTGATCCTCTCTCATCATTGATGTTTCTCCCTCTCCCTCTCCCTCTCCCTCTTCCTTCCTCTCTGAAATCAATAAAAGTACATTTAAAAATAAATAAATAAATAAAGGCCTACCCCAGGCTCTGACCCGGGCTGCAGGCTGTGGGAGAGTGGCCACCCCCCAGCTCGCACCCCTGGGAGCCCTGCCCGCACAGCTCCCTCTGATGCCAGCTGCACGGCAGCCAACCCCAAAGACAGGCATCACGAGGGCGGCGGGCGCCTGCCCCGGTCACTGGTCACTGTAACTGGGAGAAGCAGCGCTCAGGGCGGCCTGAGGTCCGTGCACTGCGGCCGGGCCTCGGCCACCCTGGGGCAGAGCACCTGCCTCGGCACTGATGACCCAGACGCCAGGGGACCGACAGCCCTGACCACAGCCGTGTGTCCAACGACCGGAGCGAACTCCCGCCTCCGCAGGGCGCCCGCGGTCAGAGGCACAGACAGGCGCGTGCGGGCGGTCAGGGCCCGGAGCTGAGGGCGCTGCAGCTGCGGTCGGGGAGGCAGCCAGGCGCCCGCCCGCCGGCTGTGAGCGCCAATGCCCCATCGCCCAGGTGGCCACAGAGGACGGACGAGGAAGTGCGGGCGGCAGGCCAGCCCTGGCCAAGGCCAGCCCAGACCAGCTGCACAGAGGCGGCCAGAGGCCTGCAACCGGGGCGGACACAGAGGCAGGTGGGAGCACCGTCCAGAGGCGTGACCACAGGGCGCCGGGCAGAAAGCCTGCGCCCGAGCACCCGTGGGCGTCCCTGCAGGGCATGAGCACACAGGGGTTCCGGGGAAGCGGCCCTCGGCGGGGCCAGGCTGCGGGGCCCGATCTGGGTCAGCCTCGCGGCTCCCCAGCCCCAAGAGGGCCCAGAACATCTGTGTCCCTCACCTGCTGGCCCTCCCCCAAAATAGCTGCGCACGAGCACCTCGCGCAGGCGCTGCTCAGACAGGACTGCAAACCCGCCGGTCTCTGCGGACGACAGTGGCCCTGGCGGCCACTCCTTGGAAGAAAGGTCAAGGGCGAAAGGCGAATCCAGGGCAGATGCTGCTATGGCATCTCCAGTGCCGCTCCCAGCCAGCCTGTCCCCTGGCCCATGTGCCCGCGTCTGTGCCCGACCTCCAGCAAGCTGCTGCCCCTGCAGGTGCATCCCTGGCCACCGTGTGGACACAGAGGACACAGCTCCGGGAGAGGGGACGCCACCCCTGAGCACCTCTAACTTCTGCTCTGACACCGACACGATCGGCGCTGCCAGGAGCCCCGCAGGGAAGCGCAGGCACAAGCACCGCCGCCGGGCAGGCTGCTCTTGTCAGCCGTGGACGGCACAGGCCCGCGGCCGGCGGGGCACCAGCGGGGCAGGCTCCTCTCGAGCCCTGGCCTCCTGCAGCCTCCGTGGGCCCCTCCGCAGGCCCCTCCGCGGGCGTCAGACCGAGCATCCGCCTTCCGCCATCTCCACAGGAAAAGCCATTCCTCGCCAAATATTCGGAACAGCTCCTGGCCACCTGAGTGAGCAGGGCCCCTTCACCCCGAGTTCCGGCTCCGCTAGGGCCTGAGGGAAGGGGCTCACGGCAGCCGGGGCTGGCCCTGCTCCTGGGCTAGTTCACACACTGTTGTGGCTGAGTCACCATTTTCTCCTCTTACACATGCACACACAAGCACTGCACACGCACCACATGCATGCACACCCATGCGTGCATGTACCTCCCACAACATACATGCACATGCCACACAATCACACCGGGGTTCCCAGGACAATGCGTCAAACCAGGATCCTCACTGGGTTGTCAGCCAGTCGCCCCCGTCCCTCGGCTCCGGGGGAAGGAGCACAGAGGGAGCGGCAGGGGGAGGTGACCCGACGGACACTGGCACGGGAAGGCCACACCGACCGGCGGCACCCGCCCGCCCACACCTGGCACAGCCCCATCGCCCCAGAGCAGCCCTGGGCGCCCGCCCAGCCCCACCCACCTCGCCGTGTGACCGCAGACCCGTCACTTGCCTGCCTGGGCCTCAGTTTCTGCCTGGGAAGCAGTGAAGTGACCGGCGCCTCCACGGGAACAGCCCTGAGGCACCCCACCCCCCAAGAGGACTCCTGGTAGTTTTGGGTGTCTTCATTGTTTTCTTTTATTTTTTTTTGAGTGAACCGGGTAGGAGGGGCTGAGCTCCTCTAGAGTTACGACTACTCATTTAAACCTAGAGCTCCTACGGGACTATTCAACCGGTTGTTTCTGTTTGTGGTCGGGGGGTGACCCACCCGTGAGATCAGTACGAGATAGACATTGTCTCCTATTGGGTTGTTTATTGTTCA
>NW_005873162.1:16155-18848 GCF_000147115.1 Myotis lucifugus
TCACTCAGTAAAGAGCAGTGTCTCTAAGCCCCTCTCACGTCGCCCGGGTGAGAGGGTTAACCATCTTAACGTGGGGAGTAACTGCCAACAGTGGAACAGCCCTCGCTGGCTCCTTACCTCCCGGGTCACGCTCCCTCCGTGCGGAGGGCGGCAATATTTTTAGACCCTATTCACGTTCCCCACCCCGGTGGCAAAGGAAATATTAATTGAAGGTTATGCTCGCAGCTTCGGAAAATGATTACTCAAGATAGCAATTATATTTCCCTCCTCCTCGGGCAATGAACGGCACCTCGCTGTGCAGCAGGCACGGGCCGTGCCAGCCCTGTTGGTAGGGAGGCGGCACCAACGCGGAAGCGAGGGCCTGCCCAAGACACACAGACACACCAGCCCCGCAGAGAAAGTGGTGACTCAAAATAGCAGGACTTGACACCCAGGGCGGGGGCCGCTCTCAAGGTCAGGGACTGCCCCGCCGACAGGAAAGAGGGGCCGATCGCGAAGCACGTGGAGACAGGAGCCAGGAGACTCGGGGTCGCTGAGCAGCGGTGCAGGCCCGCAGCCTGCGTGCACCCAGAGCCTGCAAGCACCCGGAGCCCATTGGCCAGCTCCCCGGGACCCTTCTGAGGGCTCAACCACTCAGGACAGCCCCCTGATCCAAGGGCCAGCTTCCCAGGCAACTTTCAGGGAAGCCACCGTGTCCCTGGAGAAAAAAGAGGACAGTGTATCCTGAAAAACAACAGTCCTGGCTGCCATTAATTGAGCACCTACTGTATGCCACGCAAACTCCGTGAGGCAGGGATTCCCGCCTCCAGGCGACAGCCAAGAGCCCTGAAGCCCGGCCATCATTACCAGCTTGCCCAGGTCACACAGCAAAGGGCAGAGCGGGACTCAGCTCAACGGGCCAACTCTCCCACGCGGGCCGGCTGTGTCCCCAGAGTCCTCCCCCCGCGGCGCTGGCCCCTAGGAGGTGCTCAGTCAACGGCACGAACTCCACACAAGAAGGAGAGGAGTGAACTCCTGGAATGACCGTCCACCCAAGGAGGGCAACGCTCCACCACTTCGCAGCCTTAAAAAAAAATAGCTGTGACTTGGACTGGAATGCAGATAAGCATCACGAATGGGCACAGACAGGAGGGGGTGAGGGCATGTGCTGGGGGGCTGGGGGTCGATGGGGGGAAAGGGAGCCATGGAATTCTTTCAACAATAAAGAATTTTAAAAACATCGAGGTGACTGTGAATGAGTCCGGGCCTGGAGGGGAGCAGGACAGGAGGACAGGTGGGGGAGGGCAAGCCTCGGCCCGCAGGTCAGGGTGGCAGGCCCCGCCCCCAGCCGGGCACGCACTGCACGGTCTCCCCGAGAACATCTGTGCACTGACCTCAGCGGAACACGGTGGGGCTGGGACAATGGAGGCTTATTTTGTGCTGCGACCACATGAGAATCAGGCCCTTCTCACCAGGCCGCCCTGGAGGGGAGTGACGAGGCGCTGGCCGCAGGGCGCACTTCCACCCGCTGGCCTGGAGGTAACTCCGGGGCAAAGGAGAAGAGCCGGGCGAGGCCTGGGCTGCAGGGCGAGGCTGCAGGTTGCGACAGAGCAGAGCAGAGATTTGGCCACTGTGACCCTGGCGCCTCCAGACCATGTGGCCTGGAGCCAAGGCCCAGCAGGACCGGGATCTGCTGACCCCATGGGGTGGGAGGAGCTGCTGAGGAGGGAAGAACTGTGCCCCGGTCACAGGCGGGAGGCCTTCCCCTCGGGGCAGGGCCGTGGTGGCTTCCCCAGAGCCCAGCGAGTGGAGAGCAGGGTCCCAGGGGCAGCCCCAGTGAGGACTGGAAATTCCCAGGTGCAAGGATTGTTCTGGAAACTGGAGAACCTGGGGGAGGCGGGGACTTCCTGATCTGAAATCCAGGAGAAGCAGGAGGGAGCCCTTGGGGACCTCACTGGCCCTTGGAGCAGAGGTGGGGGGAGGTGGGTGTGTTCCCTGCAGCAGCAGGCAGAATACAGCCGTGCAGTGAGGGTCAGAGCAGGCTGGGAGGGGCTGGCCGCAGCCATAGCGAGCAGAGGGCTGCGCACAGGCCTGAGTGTGCAGTGTGTGTGGCGAGCTCGGTGCTGACACATCACAGACCCGGCCCTGCCCTGGAGATCAATGCCTGGGTGGGGCCCGGGCCCCCCACCCCCACACCAGCCCCTCGCTGATGCGCCCCCAGAGCCCAATGCCTCTCCTGTCCTTTGTGGACCTCCTGCAGGGGGCGCCGGTTCACCAAGGGCTGGGGTGGCCTGCACCAGGTGTCCAGGAGATTCCTTCCCATCCCAAGGCCTTCAGACCCCAGGCCCTGACCAGATCCTCTAGCAGCGGTTCTCAACCTGTGGGTCGCGACCCTTTAATACAGTTCCTCATGTTGTGGTGACCCCCAACCATAAAATCATTTTCGTTGCTACTTCATCACTGTAATGTTGCTACTGTTATGAATCGTAACGTAAATATCTGATATGCAGGATGTATTTTCATTGTTAGCGACCCACAGGTTGAGAACGCTGGGTGACGAGGTGTGGTGGACACTGAGGCCGGGCACTGAGAAGGGGGGGGGGGGGTCCCTGCCCCCTTGCAGAAAAAGGGGGACTCCGAGCCGGGGGTTTTTGCTTGTTCCACCCGAGGGGGCCCTGACACCCATCCCTTTTTGGGGGACCTTGAGTACGTGG
>NW_005873162.1:21674-23614 GCF_000147115.1 Myotis lucifugus
GGGGGGGGGGGGGGGGGTGTAGAGAAGCACTGATTGGGTCTGAGCCATGGGCCAGCCGATGGCCTGGGGCTGCACACCTATGAGGCAGTCTGTCCGGCCACTCCATCCCCAGAAGGGAAGGAGGAAGGAAGCTGGGCAGCTGCTGATAAGGCCCCGCCTTCCCCGAGGGAAGGTGACCTTGCCTGCAGCAGCCCTTCCCTTTTCTAATAACCATCCGGTCCTGCCCTGTCTGCCTCCGCCTTCCACACTGCTCAGCCCCTTGGGGCTCCTACCTGCCGGGTGGGTGCTGTCCGCTGTGGGAACCGCTCGCCAAGGCCAGAGGCTCTGCACAAGAACTGGCTGGTTTCCGCTTTAGCACAGCAGGGAGCAGGGCTGTCTCGGGCCAGAGGCAGCAGACCCCACAGTGAACAGATCAGACTTCTCTCTAAAGTACTGGGTCCTGCCGGCAGGCGTAGCTCAGTGGTTGAGCGTTGACCGAGGAACCAGAAGGTTCGATTCCCAGTCAGGGCACAGGCCCAGGTTGCGGGCCCGATCCCCAGTGTAGGGTGTGCAGGAGGCAGCCGATCCATGATTCCCTCTCCTCATTTATGTTTCTCTCTCTCTCCCTCTCCCTTCCTCTCTGAAAACAATACAAATATATTTTAAATGAAGTGTTGGGTCCTAACTTGCCTTTCTCTCTGATTAAACCCAGAACTGGCTCCGGGGGAAGGCCCTGGGTCAGTCCCCGAGCCGTGGAGGTGACAGTGGGAAGTCCGAGGGCCGGAAGCTCTGAGACGGACAGAGGGACGAGCATGCAAGTCAGAGTCCAGCTTCCCGCCCTGCCAGGTCTGGCCCGGGAAGCGCTCCGGGCGGAGGGTCCTGCAGACCCTCGAGGACACCCCATGTGGCCATGGGCCCACTCGGCACCCCACAGGCAGCTCCCCCAGCTTCGGGGCGGTCTCC
The DNA here is from genome assembly GCF_000147115.1 of Myotis lucifugus. Taxonomy (NCBI): domain Eukaryota; kingdom Metazoa; phylum Chordata; class Mammalia; order Chiroptera; family Vespertilionidae; genus Myotis; species Myotis lucifugus. The sequence continues at coordinate 22,617 of NW_005873162.1, forward strand.
CCGGCCAGCTTCTCTCACGCTGGGCACCAGCCCCCACAGAGCCCCCAGCCTGTTGCTCGAAGCAGCATGTGGACCGAGCCCCCCTAGTTCACAGACATCTCCTCCGGACACGTGAACGTGGACGCCAACTAGCGCTGGGCCGCTGCTCTGGCACCAGGAGCCGAGGAAAACAGGGAGCGAGGCTAAGAGGTGCCACCCTCCAGCCCAGGTCCCCACCTCGCAGCCTGTGGGACTTGGGGCCAAGTCTCGACGCCCACAAACAAAACACTGAGCCCATCCTCACAGCCCTGCGAGGAGAAATGCCTTCGGAGACCCGCAGGCGCAGCGCAAATCTCCCTCCTCTTTTTTTTTTTTTTTAAATATATTTTATTGATTTTTTACAGAGAGAAAGGGAGAGAGATAGAGAGTTAGAAACATCGATGAGAGAGAAACATCGATCAGCTGCCTCCTGCACACTCCCCCTGGGGATGTGCCTGCAACCAAGGTACATGCCCCTGACCGGAATCGAACCCGGGACCCTTCAGTCCGCAGGCCGACGCTCTATCCACTGAGCAACACCGGCCACGGACTCCCATCTCTTTTGTTTTTGTTTGTTTTGAGAAATCCCCGGTTGGATGCATCCAGGCTTGCAGACCTGACTGTGACCAGGGCAAGTGGCTAAACGCAGCGGTTCTCAACCTGTGGGTCGCGACCCCTTTGGTGGTCGAACGACCCTTTCACAGGGGTCGCCTAAGACCATCCTGCATATCAGAGATTTACATGACGATTCATAACAGTAGCAACATTACAGTGATGAAGTAGCAATGAAAATAATGTTATGGTTGGGTCACAACATGAGGAGCTGTATTTAAAGGGCCGGAAGGTTGAGAACCACTGGGCTAAAGCTTCCTCATGGTTCCTCCCAGCGAGCAGGGCCCGGCACAGGCCGGGCATTGGGACCAGGGCCGTCCCCAGGGTCTGGAGCCAGTAGCCGGCAGGGAGGCCGGTGGGTGACAGCC
>NW_005873162.1:30022-31973 GCF_000147115.1 Myotis lucifugus
CCGTGGATCCGGCAGTACTAAGGGACCCCTCCCGGGCCCATCAGACGAGGAGTGGTTGAGGGCAGAATCATCATTGGTACCAAAGGCGCGCCGTTCACGAACTCCTTACGCAAGTTCATGGGACTTGGGGCCGCGATCTGATGAGAGAAAACAAATGACCCCATTCACCCGTCTCCATTCCTTGAGACTGAGTTAATTCCAAATCCGGTTTCCAGAGCCAAACTAAACGCAACCCAGCCCACGGCTTTCTCCCCTTTCCCTCCCCCGTGGATCCTTGCACATGGCTCACTTTCCATTGGTATACATTTTATTCTAACTGACAAGAGAGCAAAGATCAATGAAACGATTAGATGGTCTCTCCACCGTCCAGTGGTTCTCAACCTTCTGGCCCTTTAAATACAGCTCCTCATGTTGTGACCCAACCGTAAAATGATTTTCGTAGCTACTTCATCACTGTCATGTTGCTACTGTTATGAATCATCATGTAAATATCTGATATGCAGATGGTCTTAGGCGACCCCTGTGAAAGGGTCGTTCGACCGCCAAAGGGGTCGCGACCCACAGGTTGAGAACCGCTGCTCCACACCCTTTCTTGATCCCAACTCATTTATCGTCTCACTACAGGTTCGGTTCTGAATGAAAGAACAAACGAGTGAAGAAATAGATGACTTCATCAGAGCCACCGACACGAAACCAACTGCCCGCCCTCGCTCTCCCCGCTCTTCCAGGGCCGCGGTGGGCGCCCAGGAGCGGAGCAGCCGCCCAGACGCGGGCATCAAAGGGCCAGAGGGAGAGGGACCCGGGACCCAACCACCAGATCCATCAGCCGCGAAACCTCAGGAGGGCTTTCTTCCTCGTAACGTTTTTATAATTAACCTACAAACCTAAATTCTGTGGAAAAGAACCCAGCGCAGAATCCCCGAGCAGTCATAAAGTCCCCACTTCCCAGGCCGCCTCGCAGCCCTGCGCCAACAGCTGTTCATTTCCGCTCCCCAGCGCTGAGGAGGAGGGGGACACACTCCATCTTCAAGCCGCAGCCTCAAATCTAATCCTGCTCTCCAGGGGCCTCGCCGCTTTCCTAGCCCGGCCTCCGCATGACACAGATAAGAAAAGCGACCTGCTCAAGGTCACACAAGGTCAGAGGTGCAGCTGGGACCACAGCGCCCCTGCTCCTGCCTCCAGGAGAGGTGAGGGTGTGCCCGGCATGTCTGCGGGTGCCTCCTCCATGCAGACAGACACCTGGCCCACCCCTGGGCCCCTGGTTCCGATCCTGCACAGCGGGGGGCAGCCAGGATGGACGGGCCTTGTCCCTGGGAGTCAAGCCGGCCGTGTACCTGGGGCCCTGGCTCTCTGACCTGCCCAGTGACCTGCAGGAACCCTCTGTCACTCCGGGGAGACCCCGCAGGGAAAGTGCCCCTGGGACAGCCCAGACCTGCTATTTCCCGCCCTGGCCTCACGCCCGGACCAGCCAGCAGACTGGCCTTTCTCAGCCCAGCGGCCCCTTCAGTCCAGCTCCTCCTGTGGGGCCCAGGCCCACCTCTCCTCGATGCTGCAGCCCGTTAACCAGGCCACGGCCATGCAGCTGCCCAGCGCCAGCGCTCCCGTCACACTCACGGCCCCAGGAACCGGGTGGGGGGCTGAGGTGGCCCCAGAAAGTGAGGAGCACAGGGGGCTGGAGGGTGGATGAGGTCCTGGCCGGAGGGATGGAGGACAGATGGTGGTCACAGGGGAGCCGGCTGGAGAAGAGTCCCGAGTGTCCGGGAAAGCATTCTGAAGAGGCAGGTCTCTCCCCTCCTGTAGCACCCCCTCCCCACAAACCCCCAAACACAGCCCCCAGGCCCAGCCTCAGTCCCCACGCCCCTCCCTGCATCGGGGTGTGAACGGCCCTGCAGGCCTGGCCCTGCGTGAATGTCCTGTAGCCTTAGAGCCATTTGTGCCAAAGAAAATGCCT
>NW_005873162.1:34014-36470 GCF_000147115.1 Myotis lucifugus
CCGCGACCGGTTCTGTGTGCGCCGTGTGAGCGGACGGCTCTGCCGTGCTGCATCGGAACAGCCCGGCCAACCCGGCACTGCTCTCCCAGGCTCCTCACGCTCAGTGTTGCCATGTTCAAGTTGGAAACTTCTCCTTCCGGGTTGATAAGAGCCTGGAGTCTGAAGACTTGAATGCGAGTTTCTGGGCAGATAAGTTATAACATGAAGGCGTGACCGGGCGTCACACAGCAGTGAGGTCCTGGGGGAGGAGGGGGCGTGTTCTCCCAGGGGGCGGACGCCTGGACACCACTGGGCTTCAGCACACCCCAGGGCGCCCCGAGGTGGGGGGACGGGACCTCTTAAGTCTCACTGTGGTCTGTCTACACTTACTATTGGGCACCAAGAAAATATACACCCTTTTCCCCCCAACCTAACTCAGCATTTTCTATTTGGTCGCTGCCACAATACAAATACATCTTCTAGCCCTGGCTGGTGTGGCTCGGCCTGTGAACTGAAGGGTCCCGGGTTCGATTCCCGGTCAGGGCACGTGCCTGGGTTGTGAGTTCAGTCCCCAGTGTGGGGCGTGCAGGAGGCAGCCGATCCATGATTCTCTCTCATCGTTGATGTTTTGCATCTTCTAGGAAGGCGCTCACTCAGCCGTCCTCCGGGACGTTTCTAGAAGCAACGGCTCCTCATAGCCTGCAGGAGGAAGCTGTGCCCCAGGGGAGAGGCGCCTGCTGAGCGAGCTGCCCCGACGCCCTGGCTCATGTGTCCATGTGTCCAAACTGCGCCTCATAGCCCCCACCTGGTCGTCCCGGCTCCGGGTCAGGAAAGGCGGCTCTGGCCTTCGCTTCGCTTCGCTCTGGGCTGTGGTCCCAGCTCTGGAACCTTCCACCGGGAGGCACGTCCCTCTCCTGGTCCAGAGGGAAGTCCATTCGAGGGGAGGACCCAGCCCATCCTGTTCCCTGTGCCCAACCCTGGGGCTGGTGGGACTGTCTGGGGGGAGGGAGCGGCGGGTTCTGCTTCACCTCTGCGGCTCCCGACCTGCACACCCCAAGGGGACCCCACGGGCAGGCGCAGGGGTGGACGCGTGAGGGCGGGTGCAGAGGGACCGGCCTGTCCATCAGCGTTGCCGTGGTCAGATGTCAGGGCTCTTCCCAAGAAGGAAACAGCTACAGCTGCTCAAAAGGGACGTAAAACTGCACAGAAATGAACAAAGGGAAGAAAGGCCTATGTTGGCCAGAAAACTGACTATTTTTTAAAATATATATATTTTTTATTGACTTCAGAGAGGAAGGGAGAGGGAGAGAAACATCAATGATGGGAGTCATGGATCGCTGCCTCCTACACACCCCCCACTGGGGATCGAGCCCACAACCTGGGCCTGTGCCCTGACCGGGAACCGAACCCTGACCTCCTGGTTCATAGGCCAACGCTAACCACTGAGCCACGCTGGCCGGGCTAAGATCCATTCTGAAGGGCCCTGGGCCGCCCTTATCATGCATGACGTCTCGCAGGAGGCCCGGGCTCACCTTTTGGGATTCCGGGACCGTGACGGGTCCTCCCAGAATAATCGAGTCGGTACGGATGAGTGTGCCTCGTAGGGGAGCCTCGAGGTTTATTCCCCAAATTATCTCCCTTTCAGTCCCTTCCAGCCTGCACGGGAGCCCTTCCACCAAACGACGTGTGCGCTGTGCAGAGCCTGCGGGTGCCGTGGCCCGAAGGTCCCCCAAACCGGTGAGAGCGCGGCTGGGACCAAGGCCACGCGGAGCGGTGTTTGAGCTGGACCCTCTGGCTCGGACTCCAGAGGGGAAAGATTTTCTCCAGGGCGGGGCGGCCTTTGCCCCGTGGAGGCCACTGGGCGGCCTTGTTTATCTCCCGGGACCCGCTCACACCCTGCCATTGTTCCTCCGCGCCTGCCTCCCTTAAATATTAACTGTGTTTTCCAGCCTCACACAGCACGCCCGTCGCTGACCCGGGGGGGGGGCGGGGGGCTTCTAAACCAGCTAACCCTCTGAGACGGGCCCTCCGTGCGGGGATCGGACGTGGACCGGGTATCTTCCAGGACCGAAACCGAGGTCACTCTTCGCTCACTCCATGTTGTGGGGCCCAGCCTGGGGCACGTGGCTTCGGGTCCCCGGGACAGGGAGAACAGAGGGACCGCACACATCAGCCGCCACAGCCCTGGCCACACGGGTCTGTGTCCCTTCTGGGGCTGGGGGCCCCCTGAGTGCCCAGGAGAAAGAGAACCAGGAATCGGGGCCACACCACGGCGGTCATGCTGGGGGCCCCGGCTCCCCGGGCGCCCCTTCCGGGCCCTGGCCCTGCTCCCTGGCCCTCAGGAGCTCCCAGCGCCTGCAGAGCCGCTCTCAGCCCGGGCTCCAGGCTAGCGGGACGGACAGGAAGCTCGCTCTCGAGCGGGGCATTGGCAGGGCCTGGCACGCGGGACACAGGCAGGAGTCCAGGATCCGCCAGCT
>NW_005873162.1:38065-39940 GCF_000147115.1 Myotis lucifugus
GCTCGGAGTCACCACCAGCAACATGAAAGCCCTCGCAGGGCTGGTCGCCATCAGGGCCACGCACACTCTCCACGCCCACAGCCCGGCCGCTGACCTGCCCCGGCCCTCGGGCTGCCCTCTGCTCCCCGCTCCAGACTCCCCCTCCGGACCAGGCTTCCAGTCTCCCGTCCCCTCACTGAGGCCGGTCCCCGCACTCTCACAGGGACTCCTCCCTCCGCGGCCCCTCGGCCTGCCTCCCTGAGACCTGGAGGGCCAGGAGCCAGCGCCTCCATGAGCCGATGGGAACAGCCGGGACACACGCCCCAGAAACGCTGCCGCGAGCACTGGCCCTTCTTCTCTCGCTCACTCATTCGACATCACCCTGGTTCCCATCTTTTACGCTCGTTCCTGGTCCCCCTCAGAGTCCCAGGGGCTGGGCTGTGTGGTTTGGTCAGCGATGCAGTTTGCTGGGTCTCAGACTGTAGGTGGGAAGTGAACGCGAACAAAGTAGAAGGCGACTCCCTCCCAGGAGCCCTGGAGAGCGGTTCTAGGGCGGGTTCTAGGGCGGGTTCTAGGGCGGGTTCTAGGGCGGGGGTGGGGAACGCCCGGTCTGGCCCTGCCACGGCATTAGGGTGACTTCATTAAATGTTTGACAAAACATAGCAGCTAATTTTTTAAGAATATATTTTCTATTGATTTCAGAGGAAGGGAGAGGGAGAGAGAAACATCAATGATGAGAGAGAATCACCTGTGGACGAAAGGGGCCACATGCTGACCTGACAGCTCAGGGGAGGCCTGCATGGCGGCCTTGCAAACTCAGAGACCTGAAGTCACCACAAAGGATGGTCTGAAATTAAATTTTAACTAAAAGCATTTATGGTGGGTAGTTACCTCCTAGGCCAGTATCTTCACTGACAAGGTCAACCTTTACCTTATCTTTTTGCATCTATGATAACATATCCTTGAAATGTCTGGGTAACTTGTAACTTCCCTTTTTCTGGAGCCCCTGGGGCACAACCAAATGTGCTGGGCGCCAGGACAGAGACCACAAATTCCTTCATTATCATGTTCATTGTTCCTGCACCCACCTAAGTATGTGTCCATCATTTTACTTTTTATCCAATCCCAGCCCCCCCCACCTTGCTTTCTCCCGCCTCTCTAGTCTATCACCAATGGGTTTCATGTAACTCACCTACATCCCTTCCTTTTACTGCAATGTATAAATACAGATGTAACCCGCCATTTTCCGGAGCATTATCTCAATCCCTTGAGGTTCTGCTTCCCGGCAATTATCAACAGTCTGGCTCAAATAAACTCACAAAAATTCTTTATAGGTTTGAACATTTTAATGTTAACACATTGATCGGCTGCCTCCTGCACGCCTCACTAGGGATTGAGCCGGGCATGTGCCCTGACCGGGAATCGAACCGTGACCTCCCGGTTCCTAGGCCCACACTCAGCCACTGAGCCAGGGCGATAACTTCAGTGGATACTGCTGTGTGGCCTGAGAAGGACGTTATAAACAGCCCAATGGCCTTGGCAGAAGACAGGCTCCCCACCCCTGCTCTAGAGCAAGGTTGTCCCTGAGCGGGGGCACCCCAGCCCGTGCCTGGAGGGGTCCTGTTCCCAAGAAGTCCGCAGCCACCGAGGTGACCCAGGAGCCCCCTAACAGGGCTTCCCCTCGGGGTGGGGGTGAGGTGGGGGGGGGGGGCCTGGGCCTGGGCCTGGGCCCCGGATCCCAGCCTCCATGATGGTTTCAGAGGCAGGGCAGGTTCCGGGCCCTTCGCGACACCTCACTCCGGGACGAGGAAATACCAGGGGCTGAATTTTAGCCCTGAATCCAGGACCCAAGAACTTGCGGGGATCTTAGGGGCCTTTCTGAAAGGGGCCTCTGGC
>NW_005873162.1:41608-47491 GCF_000147115.1 Myotis lucifugus
GCCTCAGGTCCGTGGCCTCGCCTGTCCTCACAGGGTTCTGCTGGGATCAGAGCGTTTCCGGCCCACGGGCTCCGCAAACCCGCACACACTGCGGACATTAGCGTTCCAAGGCGCCTCCTCTGCGAGGGCAGAGCCCCTCTCCCGGGGGAAACCCACGCTGTCCTCTCCTCTGACAGCTGCTCTCACGTTCCAGGCCAGAGAGGAGCCGGGATCAGGCCAGGCTGGCCCTTCCCACAGGCCCCGCTCCCATCCCGCTCCGTCCCTGGGAGAGAATCCTAAGCCAGAGCAAGGCCCGAGGTGTCATGCACACTTCTCTGTTGTTTTTGTTGTTGCTGTTGTTCTTAAAGAGAGTGGAAGGGAGGGGAGAGACAGAGAGAGAAACACCGATGTGAGAGAGACACATCGATTAGCTGCCTCCCGCACAGGCCCTGAATGGGGCTGGGGAGGCGCCTGCAACCGAGGTACGTGCCCTCCCCTCCACCGGAATCAAACCCGGGACCCTTCAGTCCTTGGGCCGATGCTCTATCCACTGAGCCACGCTAGCCAGGGCTCATCCAAACTTTTAATAGTCTTTTCTCTGATATCTTAATCACACTTTCAGTGACTTCTAAACCTCACAACACTGAGCATCCCAAGTCTAGTTTGGGGGGGACTGTCAGTGTCTATGGCTGCATGCGCTCTTTCATCTCTAACCCCCCAAAGCGAAGTGGGTTTTTGTGGGATGAGGACCTGGAACAAATTCAGTGAGGATGGAACAGGTGCACAGGGACAGAGGGGCCGGCCAGGGGCAGGACGCAGAGCAGCCGCCAGGGCGCCGCCGCCTCCCCTCGGAGCCCGAGCTCGGGGTCCCGGACGCTGGTCCCCCCAGAGCAAAGCTGGAGGCGATTCCAGAGGTTTCCATCCACTGTTTACTCAGGGCCCGTTCGCTCCCCGTGGATCAGCCGCTGCTGCGTTCAGTCAGGGGCTCCTCCCAGGATCGAGGTGCAAACAGTGGCCCTGGGGATGCTCCTCTCTGACAAACCCACCCTTTCCACCTCCCCCCCCCCAGGCCTGATCGCTATCTCAGGAGGCCACAGCCTCTGTGTGCAGGGCGCCTGCCTTGGGAGCTGGGCCCTTTCCAGCGGCCATGCCACCCCCTGCCCAGCTCATCCCCCGTGGGGCGGGCTCCCCAACCGCAGGCTCACCCCACCCTCTCCTCCCACAGCCTCGGGGCTCCCCGGGCTTCACCCAGATGCCGAGGCCTGGACGTCGGGCGCTGGCCGTGTCTGTTTCACCGCGAGCAGGTGCTAAAGGCGGGCCGTGGAGCTAAGTGGCGTCCCTGAACCTGCTGTCGGAGAACCTTCCATGAGCCCAGCCAGGAACGCAGGCGAAAACGGGGAGGGTCCGCGAGGGAATCTGCTCAGACTCTGGCCAATGGCATCTGCTCAGCTACTAAGTGTGTGTGAACTTGGTTTAACCGCCAGGTCAGTCGGCTGCAGGGGAGCGGAGCCGTGGGGATGTGCCAGCAACGCCATCTGCAACCTGTACGCGCTCCGCCCGACGGGGATCTCACTTCACGTGATTGACACTGAAGAGCCCTTTTTGGACGGAAAATGACTGTTTCTCTAACCCACTTGCAACACCCTCACCTGACTCCGCACACAGCCAAGAATAAACGTCACGCTCATTGCGGACGGTGTGGGCCGAGGGGGGCGGGGCGGGGAGCAGCCGGCGGGACTCTCCGGGGCACAGCCAGGCCCCTGTGGCTCTGGGCTCAGGCCTGTCTCATTTGTTCCCTGTGTCCAGATTCAATGGTGGTTTGGATAGAATGTTCCGGGCCGGGTCTGAGATGGATCCTGGCTGCCAGCCGAGACGCACGGATCGCTCGGCTCGCTCACACCGGCGTCCAGGCAGCCGCGTGCCCTGATCCCTCGCAGGGCACTGGGGCGAGGCCGCGTGACCCCGGCTTCTTGGGAGCGCCCCACTCTCTCTTTCAACGCCCTTGCCAAGCGCCTCCCGCAGCGCTCTCCTGCTCACCTCCAGGGCGTGGGCTCCGGGGGCCAATCGCAGCCCCTGGAGCCCTTGGTGATTAGATCAAGAACGGTCCCGCCACGGGGTGGGGTGGGGGGGGCACGTGACCTAGGTCTGAATCACGCCCTGAGCACCTGGGACCCCGGAAACCCCTGCCCCACGGGCCCAACCCGCTTCCAGGGCCCCAGCCAGCCTCCTCCCGGGTGTATCACCCAGGGGGAGCCGCGTCGCTGGGGGAACACCCCAAGGTCCGAGGGCCAACTTCCTATGGGGTGTAGGAAGGAGCTTGGGTTCGAGGGCTCCGTGTCAGGCCCCCACAGACCCTCACCAGGCTGTGGAAGCGGTGGGAAGAGAGGGGAGACTCTAAGGGCCGTCGCTGTCCCCTTGCGGGGTCCCCATGACTCTCAGAAGGGGGCCTGTCCCCTCCCCCCGTGCACCCGTCACAGTCAGCCTCCTCCTCGTGCAGGAGCGTCGGGGCTGTGGGGACGGGGCAGGGAGTCCCCCCTCCTCCCAGCCGCAGAGGTGCTTCCCAGGGTGACAAGGGCGGACCCAGGACACCACCCTCACCCCTTCACGTGCCAGCACCTCTCCGTGGGTGTGACCTAATCGAGCCCGTGTTTCCCGCCCCTCGGCCTGCCCCAGGCAGACAGGCTGCTGGTCGCGGTGTGAAGAGGCCACTGCCCCGCAGTGTGTGACACAGGCCAGCGGCAGCCTGGGAGCCACCCCCCTCCGCAGAGTCTAAACACGCGCTGCTCCCTGGAGCCGCGCCTCATGTCCAGGTGCTTCCCCACCTGCCCGGCTCTGTGGGCAGCAGGTCTGTGAGCTGAGAGCCGTCTCCTCACCCGGCACCCCCTCCGCCTGGATCCCACCGGACAGGCCACGCCCCAGGCCACGCCCCAGGCCACGCAGGCAGCTGGGCCTCCCCTGAGGTCAGGAGGAACACTGGGTTTCAGCCAACCTTCGACTCACTTGGGCCGGAACCCTGAACCCTCAGGTGGCCTTGCCTTCCATCCCAGAGGCCCCTCCTCTCTGCTTCCCTGCACACACACTCACATGCACACACACTCACACTCACCCACACTCACACATACTCACGCACACACACTTGTGCACACTTACACATACTTACACACCCACATGCACACACACTCACACTTACCCACACTCACACATACTCACGCACTCATGCACACACACTCACCCACACTCACACATACTCATGCACACACGCACACACACTTGTGCACACTTACACATACACACTCACATGCACACTCATGCACACATCACACTCACACATACTCACGTACACATGCACACACACTTGTGCACACTCACACATACTTACACACTCACATGCACACACTCATGCACACATCACACTCACACATACACACACTCATGCATACTTACACACACATGCATGCACACACTCTCACACATACCCACACTCACACATACTCACACACATGCGCACACACATGCACACACTTGTGCACACTCACACACACTCACACATACCCACACTCACACACACGCACACACTCATGCGCACACACCTGTGCACACTCACACACACACACACACATACACACCAGCCTCAGGACCCTCACAGGCGGCACTTTCTCTAGTGGAGGACGGGGTCCCCTGAGCTCAAGCAGCCCACAGAGAAGCGCAGGGAGATGACCGGGTGACGGGGTGTCCACGGAGAGAGGCCACGCGGAGGGAGCGAGCACCCAGGCGGCTGGCACCGGGCCTCGGCGAGGCATCGGCACCGCCAGCCCCCGGCCTCAGACACGGGTGACGCGGTGGCCGCGCTTCCTGTGGGGGCTTTACCGCCGTGGCCTCGGCAGAAGCCCAGCTTTCCACAGTCAACGGCCTGCACTGTCGTCTCCTCACCAAACCTGTTTGTCTCCCTGCCCGTCCCGGAGCAGAACTAAAAATACTCCCCGGGCGTTTTGGCCGGAGTCACCAGCAGCCTTTTCGCAGCGTTGAACTTCCTCGTTCCTTTGACCGGAGCTTAAAGGGAAACTACGGGCAGATCACGCTCAAGGCCCACTTTTCTGGGGAAACGGCCTGTATTCACCACTTTCCTTCTTTGGGTGCCCCAAGATCCGCCTCCCATCTCTCTTTTTTTTTAAAAAATGTTTTTATTGATCTCAGAGAGGAAGGGAGAGGGAGAGAGAGAATCATGGACCGGCTGCCTCCTGCACGCCCCACACTGGGGATGGAGCCCCCAACCCGGGCCTGTGCCCTGACGGGAATCGAACCGTGACCTCCTGGTTCATAGGTCGACGCTCAGCCACTGAGCCGCACCGGCCGGGCGGGGACTCCCATCTCTTAGTCAAGCAAGTCTCCAGCTGGTCAGTGCGCAGCTGCCGTGGGAGCTCCAAGGGCGGCTGCCCTCCCACAGACCTTCCAGCCCATCCTCCGCCTCCCCGCCCGTCACAGGCTTCCTGTGGTGAGGACATTCCTGGCTTCCAGGTAAACGCCTGCACTCCCAGGTGTGGCCACTTCCCGCCCCGGCCCCACCCGAGGCTGCCAATCGCTGGACCGGACCGGACCGTGGAAGGTCTCAGGGTCACAGGAACACAGCAAAGGGCTCCCCCAGGGCCAGCTGCTTTCCCAACCTCACAGTTTATTAATACTCACAAAAACCACCTGAGTACCCACAGTCCCCGTTCAACCATTCAGCGGGCACCAAGAACACCAGGCGAGACATAAATAAATCCAATAAACGCAGCAGGCGCTGACCTTGAAGAGTCCCCATCTGGTGGGAAAGACAGATGCTGTCAAGGGGAGCATTTGCCCGCAGGGAGACGGCTAGAGCCCAGGGAGCCCCGTGAGCCCAGGCGCTGGAAGAGGGGGGGGGGTGCCCAGGGCGGGAGGACACGTTGGAGCAGGCCACTGAAGGGTGAGGGGTCTGGTCAGATGGAGAACGGAGAGGGTTCAGCCGGAGGGGTCGGGAGGCCTGAGTGAGTCCGTTCCGTGACCTCCATCAGGAGTCTGTGCTAAGGTGACCCCGATCGCCATGGCCCAGCGGGTCAGCCCCGGGACCCGGACCACAGTGAGGACGGGAGCCTTGAGTGCGAGACGGAAGGGATGTCCAAAACTCCGTGACCCAGCAAGCAAGCCTGTTTGCATGCGGCGTTTAAGGCATCAGAACTAAGGAGGTCCTTGGTGAACAAAATACTGCATTTTTGTCTGAAGACGGGACCAGCATTACTGATGCCACCTTTTGTGTCTGACTTTTTCCGGTTGAAATGCAACTTTTTCTGTGTTCACCGCTGTGGGTGTGTGTACACGTGTGTGGGTTTGTTTCACGTGTTCACCGCTGTGGGTGTGTGTACACGTGTGTGGGTTTGTTTCACGTGTTCACCGCTGTGGGTGTGTGTACACGTGTGTGGGTTTGTTTCACGTGTTCACCGCTGTGGGTGTGTGTACACGTGTGGCAGGTTTGTTTCACGTGTTCACCGCTGTGGGTGTGTGTGCACATGTGTGGGTTTGTTTTGCGTGTTCACCGCTGTGGGTGTGTGTACACGTGTGTGGGTTTGTTTCACGTGTTCACCGCTGTGGGTGTGTGTACACGTGTGGCAGGTTTGTTTCACGTGTTCACCGCTGTGGGTGTGTGTACACGTGTGTGGGTTTGTTTCGCGTGTTCACCGCTGTGGGTGTGTGTGCACGTGTGTGGGTTTGTTTCGCGTGTTCACCGCTGTGGGTGTGTGTGCACGTGTGTGGGTTTGTTTCGCGTGTTCACCGCTGTGGGTGTGTGTACGCGTGTGTGGGTTTGTTTTGCGTGTTCACCGCTGTGGGTGTGTGTACGCGTGTTTGGGAATGTGTCACGTGTTCACCGCTGTGGGTGTGTGTACACGT
>NW_005873163.1:0-28717 GCF_000147115.1 Myotis lucifugus
CTTCTGCCTGGACCATTCTTTTTCTAAATAGGTAGGTACACTGGTAATTCTCCGCAAGGACGCTTTGCTCAGAAGTCACCTGAGGGCCTCCTCCCACTCCAATACTTATTTTAACTTTCATCCTAGTAACAACACGCCCACCTCTTGTAAATTCCCTTATTGTGTTTTTCCCCATTGCTACTTTCTAATTATTATGTTTTATTTTGTTTTGTTTTGTTTTGTTTTTTTTTTTTAAATATTTTATTGATATTTTACAGAGAGGAAGGGAGAGAGATAGAGAGTTAGAAACATCGCTGAGATTGAAACATCGATCAGCCGCCTCCTGCACATCTACTGGGGATGTGCCCGCAACCCAGGTACATGCCCTCAACCGGAATCGAACCTGGGACCTTTCAGTCTGCATGCCGAGGCTCTATCCACTGAGCCAAACCGGTTTCGGCTAATTATTATGTTTTAATAATTAATTAGTTCTAATTAATTATACTATGAAGGCAGATATATAATATGATATATTGTCTTCTCCCACTGGAAAGTAAGCTTCATGAAAGAAGCGCTTTTTTTGTCCATTTGACCTCTAATATATCTGAAGTGTCCAGAATGGAGCCCAGCATATAAGGGAATTCAGCAATATTTGACTACATTGACTGGAGAGATCAGGGAACACCTTAATAATGACATGTTGCTCTTTGAAGGCAGCTGAATTTGAGTCTGGCCTAAGAGGCTGACACCAATTTGGAAAGGATGTTAAGTAAGGTTGAGTTAAAGTGGGATGTTTCTATATATATTTAAGTCTTTGCTTGAAAATCTAAAATGACAGCAATGCTCTTTAATTACGCTGAACATGGTTTCTGTTTGCATACCTTCTTACAAATAACTAGGAAGATACTAGTGAGTCTATTTTCAATAAAGCATATTTAATGTGGCAAATCTGATTTGTGCAGGAAGTTAACAGTGTTGTGAAAAATTGTGAACATGATATTCTTAAAATGCCTCTTCATATGTTTATTAGAGTAGTTTCTTTATTTCTTTCATTCTTCTCTTACCTTGATTGCCTGTATAAAGATATAATTATGAGGCCCACCTTTCCTTAGCATTTAAGAAAACTTAGCACACAACTAAATAGTTTCCTGACACAGCAATTCTTAGAAGCAAAATTAAATATATTCACCATTTTTTGCTCTGTTTGATTCGGTCTCAAATCAGGTAATAAAATCTTGAGACATTCTTAGAACAAGACTGCAAATGTGACCACTTAAGTCAGGAAGAGCCCAGCCGATGTGGCTCAGTGATTGAGTGTCAACCTTTGAACCAGGAGGTCGTGGTTCGATTCCTGGTCACATGCCTGGGTTGTAGGCTCGATCCCCAGTGTGGGGTGTGCAGGAGGTAGGCCATTGGAGATTCTATCGATGATGTTTCTCTCTTTCTCTCCCTTCCTCTCTGAAATCAATAAAAATATAATTTTAAAGTCAGGAAGAAAATCTTTAATACTGTGTTTTTATATGGCAGTGGTATTGAAATATATATGTAACTATATTTTTAAATTTTTATTATATGGAGTTTTTGTTTAAGCTTAAGTACTTTTATTTTCTGTTTACAGTAGACTAAAAACAGGAAAACATTATGGAGGCAGATATAATCGCAGATCTTCGACGCAAGCTCAAAGAGGCTGAAGAAGAGCGACTAAAAGCTGCACAATATGGTTTACAACTGGTGGAGAGCCAAAATGAATTGCAGGCACAATTAGATAAATGTCGGAATGAAATGATGACCGTAACTGAGGTAGGACCCGACTCCTCTGTTTATAAGGGTATACTTAGCTATTGAAAATTTGTGCTGTCTAGCAATTATTGTAAATATTATTTTTATTCTTTTCTGAAGATTTTAGATCTAGTTCCCACCCACTCCCATCTCCAATAAAGAGGAATGAACTAAATGAATTCCTAATGTTCTTTCTGACCCAGGGTGTTCTGACTTTGGAAATTAAGTTATGATTGCTCTCTTCACCACATACTAGATTTTAGATTTTGTTTTGTCTGTACTGTTCGTAGGTGGCTTCGCTTGTTTCATAGCTTTGGATGACATCTAAATGCTCTATGACACTATACCAAGTCCTTAGTTCTCCACTAAAGTCTAGACTGTGTACTCAATTGCCTGCTAATGGGCATCTCAAACTTAATATAAACAGAAGAGTTGGCTTTTCTTGCAATTTTCTTTAACTTATTCAGTAAATGTAATAACATTCATCTAGTTGCCTGAGCCAGAAATGTAGTGGTTTTACTCAGTATTTTTTTCCCCTTTTTTCTCATATTTAATCCATTAGTAAGTTCCAGGAACTTGACTTACAAAACATTTCTTTATGCTATTGCCACTCTAGTCCAGACCACCATCCTCTCTCCCTAGGCTAGATTATTACACTAGCCTTCCAACCAGGTTGCCTGATTTTCTCATTTCTGTTCATAAGACTCATTCTTTACTTAGCAGCCAATTGGTCATTGAAGAATATACAAAAGATCATGTGACAGCCCCTCTACAAACATACACTGGCTTCCAATTATATTTACAACAGAATCTGAGCTCCTTACCTGCGTTTTGCAGATCACTGTGTGATCTAAGCCCTGCCAACCTTTGACCTTATCTCAGACTACTTTCCTTTGTTCTTAACTGTACTAGTCCTGCCTTATGGACTGTACACGAGCTGTTGGCTCCATCTGAGTTGTTGATACCCCCCTTGCATAGATTGAGTTCTTAACCTTCTGGTTTCTGTAAGATGTCACCTCAGTGGAGATGCCTTTCCCTGACTATATAGGTTGTCCCCCAAAATGCATACACACACTTTGAATAATTGTAAAGGCAGTGTTTATTAAAATACATTCTTTTAAAAATTGAGCTATGAGATGTTAAAATGTATATACCTGGTACATTTTTTGGGGACAACCTGTATATTGTAAAGCTTCCACCATTCACTCTGTTAATTCTCTGTAGTGCTAATTACCTCCAGAGTAAAAGCACCATGAAAGAGGACATTTTGTCTGTCTTGTTCACTGTTTTGTTTCCAGTGTTTGGCACATATTTATGAGAAAAGGAGTAAATCAGTTTTATTTAGTATATGCTCGGTAACATGTAAACTGATCTCAAATTTTAAACGTAGCAGGCAAAAATAACTAATAGCAACTCTTGTTTTTTAATTTTCTCTTTTTATTTAATCTAATTTTATTTCGTCTTACTAAAAAATACTTTTATTGATTTTTAGAGAGAGAGGAAGGGAGAGGGAGAGAGAAACATTGATGTGAGAATGAAACATTGATGGGCTGCCTCCTGCATGTCCCCTACCGGGGGTGGAACCTGCAACCCCAGCATGTGCCCTAATGGGGAATCAAACTGGCAACCTTTCCGTGCACAGGATGACACCCAACCAAATGGCCACACCAGCCGGAACTTTTAAATCTTATTTTTTAAAACTTGTTGAAGAAGTTTGAATTGATGGCCCTTTTATCTTTAAGCTTTCTTGTCAGTAAGCAAAAGTCCAATTAAGTACTCCTTTCATCTCAACACTGTATTAATTCAAAGAGTCATTTGTGAACATTCCTTAGAGAACTACATTCTAAAAAGTAAGGGCTGACTTAGTATTTTACTTTACCCTTAGTCCACTGTTTTTTCATTTTGTTCAGAGCCACAAGTAGAGCATATCATTATCAAACCAAGTAATCCTCACAAGGAAAACTTCAGTGGTATTAAAAATTTTTTTTTCCTAGCAGAGATTACTTAACACACTGATATGCCATGGTATACTTCTTACTTCCTTGACAAGGTTTCAAAGCAATTACCATATCCCTAGAATGTACTTGAATATAGTCTCAAAATACTCCTTAGGGAGATTTTAATTTTTTAAGATTGATTAGCTACATAGTTATTCCAGATTTAACATGTGGTTGTTGCTTAGAAAACAGCGAGTGTATAAAGCAGAAATGAAACAATTGAAGGTGAGAACTGCTTATATGTGATGGCTTGTTATTTTTATGCAATTGAATTGTAATTGAATCTGCTTTCAGAATTATGAGCAAGAAAAATATACTCCTCAGAGAGAAGTTGAGCTCAAGAGTCGAATGTTAGAAAGTTTGAGTTCTGAATGTGAAGCTATTAAACAAGATCAAAAAATACACCTGGAGAAATTAGAAGAACAACTGAGCAGAACCCATGGACAGGAAGTGAATGAACTAAAAAACAAGGTTTGGATATCTATGTATTTCAGAAGAAAAATGTTCCATGCTTATGCAGCAATCTGTAAACTTTAGGTGATGAAGATTTTTCTTAATACCATCTATGCAAAATAGCTGAGATCAAGAAGAGCTCTATGTTAATATGAGGCATGGGAACACTGAAACAAGAATTTACCTAAGGAATTTGTATAAATAACATTCTATTAGTTAAATACAATTATTTAATTTTTGTAACTAGATATTTGTTACAGAGTTTTGTTTTGTTTTTATATATTTTATTGATTTTTTACAGAGAGGAAGGGAGAGAGATAGAGAGTTAGAAACATCGATGAGAGAGAAACATCGACCAGCTGCCTCCTGCACATCTCCTAATAGGAGGCATGGGAACACTGTGAAACAAGAATTTACCTAAGGAATTTGTATAAATAACATTCTATTAGTTAAATACAATTATTTAATTTTTGTAACTAGATATTTGTTACAGAGTTTTGGTTTAGTGACCAGCATGAGCCGTTTTGCTTATAGTGAATAGTATGGCAGTCCTCTTCCAGAAAGACTAGTCCCCTAGTTTTCACTACAATTAGTGACACACTCTGTAATTCCACAACAGTTTCTTACAAATGTGTGTACATCAGAATTGATACTTTATAGTTTCTTTATTGAAGATAAACTAACATGATTCCGTTTTTTATAACAACTTCATAAGGGGGGTACCATTATTACCTCCATATAACAGTTGAGAAAACCATTGTTTAAGCCTACAGAGTAAGTGGGACATAATTACAGAGCTAGAAATTATCAGTCAAGATTTGAACTGAAGCTGATTCCCAAGCCTGTGTTGCTGCACTTAGTCTAACGGCATGTAATACTGGTTCCATTTCAAGCATAAATACAGAGTAAATGCTTGTTCAGCGAGTGTCCATTCCCTTTTGACACCCCATATACAGAGTGCCCTCAGGTTACTTGTAAAGAATCCAGAACTTTTATGATGGCTCCTCTTTGTATAGTCCATATTTTTCAAAATCCTCTCCAGTAAAACTTGTGTGACTTTTGTCCTGATTTCTCAGAAGTCTGTTTTCTAATTTTCAGTGTTTTGTGTGGCGTCTTTTAAGATTTTTCTCTATTTGTGTACTATCTATACTATTACTTAATTTCTCATTAAATTCCTTTTTAAATACTTTCTCATTTTAAAGTAATAATATCAGTAAAATGGCATGTTTTAACTGGTAATATTTTTTTCTAATATGCAACACAAGCATAACTATCAAAATATACTTTTGTGTAATGCTTAGAATCATCTCACATTCCACTCTGGCAAATAGTAATCCAGCTTGTCTGGAGTTAATCTTAGTTGAAACACCAATGACTGATAATGGTGCTTTTTCTCCCCACTCCTGAGTGTTGTTTTCATTTTAGCAGTATTTTTCATTATCTGCCCTAAACAAAAAAGTAATCTAGAAAATATTCAGAGATTGAGGCAAGGCCAATTATAGAGATGGCTTTTTGGTGGAGCAAATACTAAATCAGTCAAAAATATTTTCAGTCTTACTGAAGTTCTCAAATCACTTGCCATAAATGTGGAGCTTTATTTGTGATCTTTCATTTATTTCCCACATGTAACCTATCAACAAGTTCTAAGAGTTTGACTTACAAAACATCCATGTATACCACTGCAACTCTAGTTCAGGTCACCGTCATCTCTCTCCTAATTGCTATGCTACCCTGCGTCTTTCACTGCTGCTTATACCATTCATTCTTCACACAGCACCAGTGCTATCAGGAATCCAGACCTACCCTGATTACTTATATAGACTTATTTGTATGTTTATAAAACAAGGCATGTCACTATCTTAAAAGATGCCTAACCTTGGCCAAATATGAAGCCTCAACAGTCTCATCATGCAGTAAGTTTGAGTCAGTCAGTGATGTTTTTCAGAAAGGTGGCCATGTTTTCACATAAATCATTTAGTTGAAATTTTTATTTTACATTATGAAAGTAGAAAAGGGAAAACAAATCAAGCTAAGAGGCTGTGATTTTTTTAAATAGAAAATATATTTTAAAAATATATTCTAAGAATGTTGAAACCCTATTGACGATAATTCAATATAGATGATAATCATAACCCTGAACAATAAGTAAAAGCTTTTTATTAATAACAGGAACCCTTTAGTGAATGCTAGGCATGGTGCTATGTTTTATCTATGCAATCTCAGTTGAGAGTTGTGATGGTAGGTACAATCGTTTACCAGTGTTACATATGAGGAATGAAACTGACACAAGTTAAACCTAGACCTGACCCTAACACTTCACCCTTCTGCTCTAAATGTTCCCTGTAAAGCTATGTGTTCTTAGTCTTCCAAGATTTGGAACTATGTGACATTTTAGAAAGTTATTAAATAGTTCTGTTTAGGTCGATTATCTTCCAAAGTAGTTATCCTGCAGGTACAAGGACAATTTGTACTGCAGTTGTATGTTCTGATGATCTTCATTTATCTTTTGATTGAGATTGTTTTTGGTTTTTTATTCAACTTCAGGTAGAGAAACTAAAAGCGGAATTGGATGAAGCTAGGCTTAGTGAAAAGCAGCTGAAGCACAAAGTAGATCATCAGAAGGAACTCCTCTCTTGTAAATCAGAGGAAATTCGGGTAATGTCTGAACGTGTGCATGAAAGCATGTCTTCAGAGGTGCTGGCTCTTCAAATTGAACTGACAGAAATGGAAAGTATGAAGGTAATTTTTATGGCACATATGTTCTCAGGTTTTCTTCCCTTGCACATATTTTACATGTTTTTGTAATAATCCTTATGAGCTAGTTTTAAGGCTGAATTATTTTTTGGCCTTTTCTCTAACTAAAGAAGTGTTTACAGAGTTTTTAGGGAGATTAGTTCATGCATAATAAAGCTTTACATTAAGTGATTATGTAAGGCAGACTTTATCATTAGATTAATGAAACCTCTGGAAGAATTTAGAGACATTTACTCTGATCCTAGTTTGTATCATTTAAAAAAACCCCAATCTGAAATGTTGGTCCCGTGGAAGTTAAAATGCATATGAACGTAGTTTTTTCATTGCAGGCTAAGGATAATTAAAAATTAAAGCCTTAAATTCATAGGAAAGAAAGATAGTCTCTAGAGCCTTTTTTGTTCTCTGCTGAAAAATTTATTATTTCATTATGCACGTTATAAAACCTTTAACTAGTTCTTTAGTTTTAGGTGTGAATCATTGCTGATAGATCAACTGAGCGGCTGCTAAATAAAAGATTATTCAAGAGTTTCCTCTTTTTCAATTCCTATTGAATAGACCACCCTCAAGGAAGAAGTGAATGAACTGCAGTACAAACTAGAACAACTAGAACTTCTTAATTCTAATCTAATGCGCCAGGTCGACCGGCTTACAAAAGAAAAAGAGGAGCGAGAGAAAGAAGCGGTTTCTTATTATAATGCCTTAGAGGTATTATGATTGCAGTAACATCGCTTCCAATTCATAATAAGTTGTTTTCTTGCTAGTCTAATCTCTATTAGGTAAGTTGTTTTCTTTTTAATTTAGAAAGCTCGTGTAGCAAATCAAGATCTTCAAGTGCAATTAGACCAAGCACTCCAGCAAGCTCTGGACCCCAGTAGTAAAGGCAACTCTTTGTTTGCAGAGGTACTTACAAACATTCCATTGATTAAATTGGCATTTCACTTAATACAAGCATAATTACACATGTTAATATTTTCTAGGTGGAAGATCGAAGGGCAGCAATGGAACGAAGGTTTATCAGTATGAAAGTCAAGTATCAGTCACTAATGAAGCAAAATGCATTTAATAGAGAACAGATGCAAAGAATGAAGGTATGGAATTATCACCATCAAAGGTTTATTAAACCTTTTTTGTATCAGCTTTACATGTACAGATACATCAAAGAAAGCATCTTTTCCTTCAATGAGTGTACTTACAAAGTTATTTTTAGAACTGCATGATTTTAGAAAATCAGTATTTTTAAATTGAGCAAAAGATCCATTTATATTTTTAAAAATCCTATAGTAAAGACTTAGTTGTATATTTAGTACCCATTGGTTGTTTGATTTTGTAATAGTTACTCACTAGTCTTACCAGAGAGGTATAAATCTTTCTTTGTGGAGTGAAAAAGGAAGACTTACATGATTTTATTTCTTGCTGTTGGTTTGGTGTCTTTTTTCACATAGTCCTGAGATTTCTGCTTCAACTAAAAGTAGTTCTCTCATCCTTTAGTTCTCCCCCAAAAGCTTATATATAGGGTAAAATTTGAATTGCCTTTCCTTACAATTCCTCAAGTCAAGCATATAGGCCCTTTTAAATTTAAGGGTTTGTTAGTCATCATATTAGGCAAATAAGTGGTAACAGGAAAACATGTAGAAGTTGGAAAGATTTCAGTATTATACCAGCCTTAGAGTCCTGATCCCTGATCTGTATGTCTAACTGGGCTAAGATAGTAATTCAAAGACTGGAAGGTTTCCTGCCTTTTGTTTAGGATAATAAGATCTACCAAAGAAATAGGAAACCTTGATTAAACCTTGGTGTTTGAAAAACTTGGGATTGAATCCTCATTCTGTCACTTGCTAGCTGTGTGACCTTGGTCAAGTATTTTTACTTTTCAGAGCATCAGTAATCTGATCTGTAAATAGAGATAATAGAATCTGCCTCCTAGAATTGTCCTGGAGTTAAATGAAAGCATAGAAAAATTCTTACATGGGGCTTGGCAAATAAGGAAGTGCTACTTAATAAACAACAGCTTTGGCTTTTATTTCTAAGACTTTTGACTCTGCTGCCTGGTTTATTGAGGCTCTCCACTTTCTGGAAATGATTTCTTTGTAAATTTTCTCACATTTGCTCTTTGTTTTTCTTTCAATATTTGTTGAGCTCCTACTGTTAACCACCCAACATTCCAATGAAATCCCAAATTATCTTGAGATTGTAGATCTTCTTCTTTATTTTATTTTTTTTTAAACATATTTTATTGATTTTTTACAGAGAGGAAGGGAGAAGGAGAGGGATAGAGAGTTAGAAACATCAATGAGAGAGAAACATCGATTCAGCTGCTTCCTGCACACTCCGTACTGGGGATGTGCCTGCAACCAAGGTACATGCCCTTAACCGGAATCGAACCTGGGACCCTTCAGTCCGCAGGCCGACGCTCTATCCACTGAGCCAAACCGGTCAGGGCAATTGTAGATCTTCTTAGGCTAAGTGCATCTAGCCTCCAGTCTGAAGCAGGAACAAAAAGTGGATTCTTTAAAATGTTAGAAGTCATCTTTTTCTCTTCCGTGTAACTATTCCTGCTCCCTCATATCATTGCTTACTTTACTCAAAATTGTATTTAAACTAATTGGCACTTTTCAGAACTTCAGAAATATATGGAGGGAGAAAGAAATGTTAGGTATAGATTTTAGCTAATTTCCTTTCAATTGCTATGCAACTCTAGGTTTACATGAGGTCATAATTAGATAAGTTAATTCTGCTCTTAAAAAATAAATTGATATTTATATTGAATATCTCCTTTATATTCTTAGATTGCCTTTTACCCTTTGCTTTCCATCCTTGTGCTTTCTGAATCTCACATTTATGAATGTAAGTAGGTTAATAATTTCTCCCACTTAATATGATTGAAGTTAATTAAAATTTTTGAGAAACCCCATGAGACCCTAATGAGAGTGCAGCCTTTGTCCAGACTATTTACCAGTTAAGTGATGTGCTTACAGAACACACTATGCAGTTCAATTATGTCTCACAGAAGTACAAATAATTGTTACAGACTTTGGATATCATTCATAAGTAGTCAAAGTAACTAAATCTACTGGTGTAAAAGTTTCCAAGTTATTAGATCATTAGACTAGAAATAGCTAATTAGTTTAATTTCCAAAATGAATTCAAAGTAATATAGTACAAAATCTGAATTATACAAAAAATATAGTTATCAGAATCTTCCTCTCCCTCACTCAGTTTTATGGGGGGGGCGGTAATTTTTTTCCAGTTACAAATCGCCACATTGTTACAAATGAAAGGGTCTCAAACTGAATTTGAGCAACAGGAACGGTTGTTTGCCATGTTGGAGCAGAAGAATGGTGAAATTAAACATCTCCTAAGTGAAATTAGAAATCTGGAGAAATTTAAGGTACGTGTAACACCTTTTAAAAATGCAGCTAAATTTTGGGTTGAATATCTTAATACTTCTTTTTTACTTGAATAGGTTTCTTTGTTATATAATTAACATATAGTTTCAGTTGAGATTGACCAATATTTTTTTCCTTCTAGTTTCTTTTTGCTTTTCACTGGTTTTGACTGTTTCTTCTTTTAGTAGAGTCAGAGTAAACTAACCTTCCTCATACTTGTTATTATGTGAGTTGTAACTTAAAGTGCCCATATCTTAGTGTGTAATTCAGTGGGTTTTAACATGTCTCTTTTATTTATCAGCGTTAGAGTACAAATAGTCTTGAGCTTCAGAGAAATGGAATCGTTCATTATATCTCTCTTGTTCAACTCAACGTTCTGTCAGTGAGATTTGTTCCTCATGTTACATGTTATCAGTAATTATTTTTCATTGCTGTCCAGCTCCATTTTTTAAAATGTTTTTATTGATTTTAAAGAAAGAAAGGGAGAGGAATAGAGAGATAGAAACATCCACAGGCTGACTCCTGTATGCCCCCTACTTGGAGATCGAGCCCACAACCTGGGAATGTGCCCTGCCCAGGAATCAAACCAGAGACCTCTTAGTGCCTGGGTACATGCTCAACCACTGAGCACACTGGGCCAGCTCAGTATTTTCTTGGCTACTCTTGCATGATTGTTTTTCTCTTTGAACATCATATGTAACTTCAAAAAAACTTTGTTGGTATTTTTTATTAGAATTACATTAAATATAAATTAACTGTGAGAGTATAAATATCTTTTCACTAACTGAATAACTAAATAAAGTTTATAAGTGACAGATTTTAAAAATGTTAACCTCTTGAGCATTTTAAATTGTAGCCAGTAGTGTATTATGAAATTTTAAGTGTATGTAACCTTTTTATTTACTCTTATAAGAACTGTTGATCACAATTTTGGTTAAATTTGCAGTATATCAATTGTCAGGTTTATGTGGGCCACCAGCAGGCTTAGCACTATACTTTCAAAATTATGGCTTTAACCAGGAGGTTTTAGCCTGCAATTTTTAAAATTGTTCACAAGTTTTTAAGCAGTATATTATATATTTTTACCCTAGAGAAATCTTGCAGGGTTTCCATCAGAATCTCAGAAGAGCGGGCACCAAAAATAACTTTAAGGATCTCCACTCTTTCAAATTTTTCTAATTTATGGCTTTGTCATAAAATCGAGAATTAAACTCAGAAGTATTAATTTCTTCCATTTTAAAAGGAGAGGGAAATCAGAGGATGCAGGTATGGTTAGGAGCCTAGGCTTTGGAGACAGATCTGGGTTCAGATTCTTCTAGGTTTACTTGCCTGTGGCATCTTAAACTAGTTCTCTTATGTGTATGAGAGGGATGTTCATTCTTGCATCTAGTTCAGAAGGTAAGTGAGTTGAATGGATAGTGCTTGTTAGCACAGTGCCTGCTATGCGATAAGCATTCAATAAATGGTAGCTGATATTATTAATAAACATTTTGCTAACCTAATTTGTTATTTATTTTAATTAATAAGAATTGTTGCTTTATTTAGAGTTTATATGAAAGTATGGAATCTAAGCCTTCAGAGAACTCTGGTACTCTGAAAGATACTACCTATTACATGGATTTACTTCAGATAAAGCTTGACAACTCAAAGTAAGTGTTGGTTGGATAGAAAGATGGAGACTCTTACTTGTTTATAATAAGTAGAATTAGTGACTACATATTTTTGTTTTAATATTGCCAAAAAAAAAATCCAAAAAGGGAAGGTAACAAAAATATCTCTGGGCATTAAGCAAGATTTAGTCAAGATTTAATTAGTGCTGATTATTGAAGAAAAAATACCTTTAATGAATAATTAAATATTTTTATTTCTTTGTGTTTAGCTTTTTAGATTGGTAAGTGAAAATAAAGTTAACGTAGAAAATGTTCTTATAATCTAAATTTTTCAAGAATGAATATCATATAATTTTAAAGGAATTTATTCACACATGAATAAATGTGAAAAGAACATTTCCCCCCTTTGTTCATTTTCTTTAGAGAAAGCATGAGGTTTTTATTTTATTTAAAAGTGCCATTGTTAAAGCTTAAAATATATTTTTTGACTAAGTTCTAATATATAATAAAAGATTTGCACTAACATCTACACTTGTTTATATTATGTTATTTTAATATTCCTTGGTTCCCCTTTTTTATTGATATAGCAAAGAAAATGAAAGCACTAAAGGGGAATTGTCCATACAACAAATGAATGCATTATTTGAGAGCCAGCGGGCTCTGGATATTGAGCGAAAACTTTTTGCCAATGAAAGATGCCTCCAGTTTTCCCAAAGTGAAAATATGAAACTGAGAGCTAAAATAGATGAGTTAAAACTAAAGTATGAACCTGAAGGTATGTATAGCTTATAAATTTTGTCTTTTAATCATGAGAAGCTCTACAGTTCATTTTTATACAAATCCCATTACAAACGAATTGTATTTATAGTAAAACAGGCACTGCTACAAAATGTGTAGGAAAATTCAAAGAGAACTGGGTACTAAGTATGCATGAATATAATAGCTATTTTGGGATATCTGTATAGGAGAACCTTAACATTTGAGAGTTTTTCACTTAAGATTACAGCATCTCATGTAATGCCAAAGAGTTCCATTTTGTTGAGGCAACTGATGTTTGGGAGCTATGTTAGTTGATGCTGTTTATAGAAAACCTAAAATGAAGGAGACTTAAATAAGATAGGTAGTTATTCTTTCCCCTCATCAAAGTCTGGAGGAGGCATTCCAGTACTGGCCAGAGTCATACATCTTGAGCACAATTTAGTCATGGCCTCATCTGCCTACAAGTAAAGCTGAGAAATGCAGTCTTTTTCTCAGGGTCCATGTTCCCATGGATGGAATCTTGGAGAGTCTGTTATTAAGGAAGAATAGTAGAACCAAATATTAGAATGCAGCTAGTGAGTATAATCACTCAGAAAAGACCTATTTTATACACTTAAAGAGAGTGATTTTACTATACCTAAATCCTATATAATAAAATCCTAATATGCTAAGGGTCTGGTCGACTGGTTGGCTGTTCAGCCAATCAAAGTACAATATGCTAATAATATGCTAAGGCCTCTCAACGGCTCGCTATAGCATGCACTGACCACCAGGGGCAGATGCTTCGACTGGTAGGTTAGCTTGCTGCTGGGGTCCGGCCAATTGGGACTGAGCGAGATGGGCTGGGCACGCCCTGGAGCCCTCCCGCGGTCCCTCCCCTGCTGGCCAACCTCCTGTGTCCCTCCCCGGCCCCAGTCATGTACCGATGGGGTCCCTCGGCCTGGCCTGTGCCCTCTCGCAATCTGGGACCCCTCGGGGGATGTTGGAGAGACGGTTCGGCCCGATCCTGCAGGTCAGTCCGAGGGACCCCACTGGTGCACGAATTTGTGCACTGGGCCTCTAGTCCTACATAATAAAAGGCTAATATGCAAATAGACTGAACAGTGGAACAACCCCAACAACCAGTCGCTATGACGTGCGCTGACCACCAGGGGGCATGTGCAGAACATGGCGGGCGTAGACCATTGGGGGATAGTGGAGCAGGTGAGTGGAGGCACCAGACCAGACAAGGGCAGGGTGCTGGTCTCTGTCATCGAGGTTACTGAAAATTCTTTGCTTCCGCGTGCCACAGTCCCACCCGGTGCTGGCACCCGCTGCCGGCGCTGGCCCCACTCCCACCTGCTGCTGGCACTGGAGCCACCATTTGCGTCCACTGCCCATGCCTGGCGCTGGTCCCGATCACTCAGTGCCATCAGTGGGTGTGAGTGGCGGCTGCTGGCCCTGATCGCCCTTGAGGGCTTCTCCACCTGCCCCTGCTCCTGAGGGGTAATTGGAGCGGCAGCTGCTGCTCAGTCCCCTGACGGCGCCAGCCCCACTCTCACAGCTGCTGGCGCTGGCCCCAATCGCTCTGCGCCGTCAGCGGGTGTGAGCGGTGGCAGCGGGAGCGGGGCTGCCAGCAGATGGGACCAGGACTGGGCGGGGGCGTGGAGGATGGGCCAAGACCCGCCCCTGTGCCTACCGCAGCCTCGCAGCCCACAGTTCCTTTCAAGCTGCATGAATTCGTCACTGGGCTGCTAGTTAAGATATAAAAGGCCAAAAGTAAATAAGTCTAAGAATGTGATGGTTCTTGTACAAAAAAAAAGTGTTATTACTTGTTTTAGGTTATAGATTTTTCAGCAGTTTTTGTGTCTACACTGTTCATATGCCTAACATTCTATTTTCATTACTGTTTCAATGACTGGAGTTATTCTCAAGAATAATGGGAAAGCTGTCAGCAGTAGTAAGGTGTTTTTAGTTAAAAAGGCTTCTTTTTACCTAATTCTCATAGGCTCTCCTGATTAAGAATTAATCCATTTTCAATTTCAAAGGTTGCTGAATTGAATGAACATAGCATAGAGACTTGAGGCAGTATAGTGAACCTAGGTGATGTGGATTTTAAAGGAGCAGTGGAAGAAAAAGGGAAAATAATCCTATATAATAAAAAGCTAATACGCAAGTGGTCATCACATCCTCATGCCCTCGCGCCCTCGTGCCAGAACTACTTAGCCACTCAACACTGGGGAGAGAGAAATGGGAACCAACCAGGCACAAATGAGCTCGCAAGAGAGGAATGGGGACCAGCAAGGGTGCAGCCCGGGAGAGGGACAAGCCACACACCCCATGGTCCCAGGTGCCTGCGACTGCAGCCCAGTTAAAGCCGCCCGCCCACAGTCCCCTGCAGCTGTGGCCGGCCCAGGTGAAGCCAGCCCGGGTCCTGGGTGCCTGTGGCCGGCCAGAGGGAGGGTTGCTCGGGTCCTGGATGCCAGCGACCGGCTGGAGGAGGGAATCCTGGGTCCCAGGTGCAGGACAAGGCAGAGGCATTTAGGGGTGATCAGGCCGATAGGGGAGCAGTTAGGGGTGATCAGGCAGGCATGCAGGCAGGCGAGCGGTTATGAGCCAGTGGTCCCAGATTGCGAGAGGCAGTTGTACATCCGCCAAGAGGTCCTGGAGTGGAGAGGTTGCAGGCTGGGCTGAGGAACCCCTCCTCCCCGCCTCCCTGCATGAATTTTGTGCACCAGGCCTCTAGTGATTCTATAATGTCCATATAGAGCAGGAACACCACCCACACTAGACCATGGTTTCTCCAACTTCACTAAAAGTTTTATTTTGAAAATTTAAGACATGTTGGTATGAGGACAGGGAAGACGTATTAGAGCATTTAATTCAGTGACTGGATGTGGAGCCGCATAGGGAATGGAGTGGTGTTAATGTTAAGCAGTGGAGCTAGAAGGCCATTGTAGTAGTCTGCAGTGAGATCTAATAATATGGTTTGAACAAGGGAGGTATCCATTGTAGAAGAACTCAGGTTTTGAATATATTTTGTAGGGGAGGCTAATAGGCACAAGTTATCATATTCAGAGAATCTGACCTGTTTTTGTGTTTTGTTTTCACTTCATCCTTACAAAACCCAATATTGAATCAAGTGGGTACTTTTAATTCCCATTTTAAAGATAAAGAAAATCTCAGAGAGGTTAAATACTCCCCAAGGTCATCCAGCTGCAGAGTGCTTGTGTACTAGGATTTTGACCTGGATTCCTTGACTCTTAGCCTCGGGATGCTTCCTCATCTTCACACTATGATCTTATGAAGCCCCAAGCAACTTTTATCACAACACCAGAAAAGAACATTGAAGTGTTCATTCCTAGAGGCAGATATATTGAGTTCCCAAAGAAAGTGACAGGCAGGCAGATGACCTTAAAAGACAAAATTAATGGAGTCCATGACAAAGAAAGATAAAAGTAACAAAATATTTACTAAGGCAATGAGTGGGTTTTAAAAGAATGGGGGAAGGAAAACTGTATAACTAGTTCTACCTCTTTATGTGGATTGTGTCCTTGATTTATTAACTGGATATATTTTTAATGATTTTATTCTCAGAGAAAATTGAGGTGCCTGTACTCAAAAAGAGGCGTGAGGTACTGCCTGTGGATATAACCACCCCTAACAATGTATGTTCTAACGATGCTGTTGGGGAAGAAGTTTCTAGATCACCATCTCAGAAAGAGGAGGCACAGTCCTGTCCTAGCAACTTAAAAGATAACAACTTACAGTTAGAAAAGACAGTTGCTGTAAACATACCAGGAATTACTCTCTCTCCTCACAAAAACCTGACTGTGAACATTCAGCCAACGAAGGAAAAGAAATGTGTGAAACTTGTAGAAGTTCCAGCCATGAGTGAAAGAAGTGGAAACTCCCCTGGAAACTCCCCTGACTCTCGCAGGTCAGTGTCCTCTCTTATTCAAGGCATCCAGCACTTCTCTCCATCTCTTCCCTATGACTGCATGAACTGTACTGTTTCTTCATCTGTTTTCTTAGTGTTACATGCAGTATAATTTCTTCTCTATGCTTTCAACATTTTTAAAATTTTAAGAAAGACTAAATGATTGAAAGGGGGAAAGGACTTCTGAATAAGGAAATTATGTTTTAAAGTTACACTTTTCTGTTTCATGAAACAATGATCACAGTTTAATACCTCTGAACATTTTGTTGGTTTGGATAAGTGTACAGTTATTGTTTTCCTGGTTCAATAGGAACCAGGCCAGCCAGGTGTTGCTCAGTGGTTGAGCATTAACTTACAAACCAGGAGGTCTTGGTTCAATTCCCGGTCACAGCACATGCCCGAGTTGCTGGCTCCATCCCCAGTAGAGAGGCATGCAGGAGGCTGCTGCTCAATGATTCTCTCTCAACATTGATGTTTCTATATCTCTCTCCCTCTCCCTTCCTCTCTGAAATCAATAAAAATCCTATATAATCAAAGGCTAATCTGCAAATTGTCCCCTGGGGAGTTTAACCAATCAGGAGTTCAACTGCTCACTATGACATGCGCTGACCACCAGGGGGCGGCAGCCAGCAGCCAGGGGATGGAAGGCCCTGATCGGCCCTGATCACCGGCCTGGCCTAGGGACCCTACCCTTGCATGAATTTCGTGCACCGGGCCTCTAGTATATTAAAAGAAAAGAAAAAAAAGAGTGGTGATTAAAGAAAAATCAACTTACCTCCTAAAATGTCTTTCTAATGGTCTAAGAAATTTTAGCCTTTTGGAAAACTTCGATAAAATTTTTAATTGATTTTTTAAATGATTTATCCTAAGCCTTTAAGTATGGGCTTTGATACCTGTTTTGACATTTTTAAATATCAAAGGTAAGTTCATTTTTTTTAAAAAAAAATATGTTTTTATTGATTTCATAGAGGAATGGAGAGAGAGAGAGAGATAGAAACGTCAATGATGAGAGAGAATCATTGATCAGCTGCCTCCTACATGCCCCATACTGGGGATCAAGCCTGCAACTCAGGCATGTACCCTTGTCTGGAATCAAACCTGAGACTCTTCAGTCTGTAGGCCTACACTCTATCCATTGAGCCAAACCGGCCAGGGCAAAAGTAAGTTCATTTTTGTTTTATATCAAAACTTCAAAGCTTCTAGTTTCTGAATATTTGAATTTTTACAAAAATAGAAAATGTCTAGACATGTATAACTTTAGAAACTCATGTTTTAAGAGCCTTAGCCTTAAAAAAAAATTAAAGTAATAGAGGTCAAAAGGTAAGAACGAAAGTGGAAGAGAAATACCTCGTCATTGTTTATTTTTTCTTAAATAATTATTCTGCTAGTTGAAACTCAATTTGATTTCTTTTATGAGACAAATACACATCTATTTATGCAGCCCAGGATCTCATGTTATTTTTACTTATGCATTTTGCTTTTTAAATATTACTAGAGGCCCGGTGCACAAAAATTTGTGCACTCGGGGGGCAGGGAGGATCCCTCAGCCTGGCCTGTGCCCTCTCGCAGTCTGGGACCCCTCAGGGGATGACCACCTACTGTCTTAGGCCCACTCCCCGGGGGATTGGCCTAAGATGGCAATCAGACATCCCTCTTGCTGCCCGGCAGCCCGCGAGGGATGTCGACTTGCCAGCGGGGAGCAGGCCTAAACAGCAGTCGGACATCCTTAGCACTGCTGAGGAGGCAGGAGAGGCTCCCACCACCACCGCTGTACTGGCAGCCATCAGCTTGGCTTGTGGCTGAGCAGAGCTCCTCCCATGTGAGAGTACCCTGATCACCAGAGGGCAGCTCCTGCATTGAGCGTCTGCCCCCTGGTAGTGACCAGTCATTCCCAATCCTTCTGCTGTTAGGGTCAGTTTGCATATTACCCTTTTACTATATAGGATAGAGACCTGGTGCATGGGTGTGGGCCGGCTGGTTTGCCCTGAAGGGTGTCCCGGATCAGGGTGGGGGTCCCCACTGGGGTGACTGGCCAGCCTGGATGAGGGGATGATGGCTGTTTGCAGCTGGTCACACCCCCTTCATGGTGGGGGTCCCCACTGGGGTGCCTGGCCAGTCTGGGTGAGGGGCTGAGGGCCGTTTTCAGGCTGGCGGGTGACTGAAGCTCCCAACCTCTCCTTTTTTTCTTTTTTTTTTTATTCTGGGATTTATTTACGTTCTATGGCTGTCACTGGAGCTGAGAGCCTCTCCTTTTTTTCTTTTTTTTTTTATTCTGGGATTTATTTACGTTCTATGGCTGTCACTGGAGCTGAGAGCCAGCTTTAGCTCTGAGGCTCGGCTCCAGCTTGAGGCCTCGGCTGCTGAAAGCAGGTATCTGGGTTTGTTTGGCTTCTATAATTGAAACACTGTTGCAACTCCAGCTCTGAGGCCCGGCTGGCTGAAAGCAGGTTTCTGGGGTTTGTTTAGCTTCTATAATTGCAACATTGTTTCTTAGAGTGCAGCTCAGAG
The DNA here is from genome assembly GCF_000147115.1 of Myotis lucifugus. Lineage (NCBI taxonomy): Eukaryota > Metazoa > Chordata > Mammalia > Chiroptera > Vespertilionidae > Myotis > Myotis lucifugus. The sequence continues at coordinate 19,145 of NW_005873163.1, forward strand.
GCCGGCAGCGGCAGGCGGGGAACCTTGGCTTCCTCTATCACTGGAGCAAGCAAGCCTCCTGTTGGCTTCAGCTGCCTGGCTGCTGGCCGCCATCTTGGTTGGCAGTTAATTTGCATATCGCCCTGATTAGCCAATGGGAAGCATGTCGGAGGTACAGTTAATTATCATGTTTGTCTATTATTAGATAGGAGGATGTTAGCATTAGACTAGTGCTGCAGCATTTGAAACCTTTTCACTGGGCATGCTTCTTATGATAGGCACCCTCATTATATTTTAGTTTTAATTTAGGCTTTGCCATGACTTTTTATCAACCTTAAAGATATTTCTTTAGACATTTAAAAAAGGCAGTCTATTGACATAAAAAGATTCTTTTAGAGACTCAGTGACTTAGTTTTCGTAATGGTATTAGAGTCAACTAAAATGTTTTTCCTTATATAAATAGAAAAATCACCATATCTTATTAGAGGCCCATTATACTAGAGAATTCTCCCTTCTTTCTTTTTCTTTTTCTTTCTTTTATTTATTTATTTATTTTTAAAATATATTTTATTGATTTTTTACAGAGAGGAATTTTTACAGAGAGGAAGGGAGAGGGATAGAGAGCCAGAAACATCGATGAGAGAGAAACATCGACCAGCTGCCTCCTGCACATCCCCTACTGGGGATGTGCCCGCAACCCAGGTACATGCCCTTGACCGGAATCGAACCCGGGACCCTTCAGTCCGCAGACCGACGCTCCATCTACTGAGCCAAACCGGTTTCGGCTTCTTTCTTTTTCTTAACCACACTTGAATTCAGAGTGGGTGCTTTAATGCCTGTAGGTTAGCTGCTGAATCAAAGCTTCAAACAGAAGTTAAGGAAGAAAAAGAAACTGCAAGAAAATTGGAAAAGAAAACTTGTAAGAAATCACACCCTGTTCTATACGTGTCCTGTAAATCAACTCCAGAAACTCAGTGCGCTCAGCAGTAAAGACTAATCTTTAAGAAGAGTAAAGTTAAGACTTGCCCAAAAGGTTGCTTTGGAGGTTGTCTTCAAATTAAGATTGTCTTCATCTGAAGTATACCACCTTGTTGGTTACTTCTTTCTACTCACTGTGCCAGGACCTGGCATCTTCATACTGTTTTGACCAAATGTTCTAAATTTGGTTGTGATTCTAAGCAGGAGATTTCTTTAAGTGATGGTCCTTCATGGAGCTTCTGTGTGAATAAACTATTAAATGAAGGATGGTGTTGTTATAAATCTATTTGTTGCATTGGATTTGTTATATGGATTTATTATATGGATCTATTTGTTATATGGATTTTTAAGTGATATTAACACATACCATCAGAGCCATATATTATATTGTAACTGGATTTTGTCAGTGTTTAAAGTACCTATGTTCATCTTTGTATTTTTGACTCTAAACTTTCTAAATAAAAATTTTTTTCCCTTTAAATGATTATAGACTGGTCTATGACTTAATTTCATATATACTATAGGTGGGTGTATTACTCTGTATCAGTGATTTTCAACCTTTTTCATCTCATGACACACATAGACTAATTATTAAAATTCTGTGGCACACCAAAAAATATATTTTTTGCTGATCTAACAAAAAGAGGGGAGTATAATTTTGATTCATTCACATCAGATAGCTATTGTTGTGTTGACTGTGGTCATTTATTTATTTGACAATCTAAGAGAAAAGAGGTCAGAGCCCCTGACTAAGTAGTCAGGTATTGCATGTTTTATAAAGTCTTGCAGCGCACCAGAGTATCTGCTATGGCACACCGATTGAAAATTGCTGGTCTATACTATATAGAAAGAGGCAGAGAGATTTATTTTAAGGAATTGGCTTACGTGCATATGGAGGCTGGCAAGTCTAAAAGCAGCAGTTCAAAAGGTGTCAGGGTGGAGACACACAGAAGAGCCAATGTCACAGTTTAAGTTTGAAAACTGCTACAGAATTCTACAGTGGGGGAGGTCAGTCTTTGTTCTATCTAGGGTTTCAGCTAATCACCTGCATAGGCTCACCCATGTTATGAAGGGAAATCTGCTTTACTCAAAGTCCACAAATTTAAATGTTAATCTCACCTAAAAACATTCTCACAGAAACATCCAGAATAATGCTTAACCACATATAGCCCAACCAAGGTGACATACAATTAACTATCACAGTAGGTTAGTTAGGTAAGTCTATTGAAATGTATTAGGTAAAAGGAAATTGCCTCTTCTAAATAAATCAAATAAACTTAATTTATTGCAAAAAGCATACCCTCAGGAAATTAGATATTGCACATTAAATAACATCTCTTGCCAAAAGAAGTAGCTGAAGGCACTAGAAAACTATTTTAAACTGAGAAAAATAAATGAATAGCTTATTCATTGCATATTATAGAATGTAGATCAATTTCTTCCAATATTGAGTTTTTACTATGAGCTATGAGTTAGGAGTGCAAAAATAATCCTTCATAGCTCTCAATGTAGTAGACCCACATAAATGAGTAATGGTAGTAGTGGTATTACTAGTATTAATAGTTATATCTAACATTTGAATCACCTAATGTGCCAAGCACTGTTTTAAGCCCTTTCATGTGCTGCCACATTTAACCTCATGTTTGTGCGGTGGATATTATATTTAACTTATTCTCATTTTACAGATGAGGAAACCAAGGCCTCAAAGTGGTTAAGTTACCTGTCCAAGGGCACAGGTGTTAGTGGGTGGTGAAAAAATTAAAAGAGTGGTAGAAGTTGTAATAGAATATCCAAAGTGCTAAAGGGACTGAGAAGGAAACAAGAAACCGCCTGGCGGCTTTTTACTTTTTTAAAAAACCTTTCAGCTTAGATTCCTTCAGAGGTTTCCCAAGGCATGGAGAGAATAGCATTACAGCAACAACTACAATCAGCAACAACAATCTTTGGTGAGGGGAGAAATCTGATTTCTAGAGTTGGCACATGATAATTCTCAAAATGTCCAATTTTCAACAACTATTACAAGGCAAGAAACAAAGTATGATCCAAAAATAAGAAAAAATAAACTTTGCCAGACATTGGACTTCCTAGACAAAAACTTTAAATCAACAATTTGAAATATGCTTAAAGAGCTAATGACATAAAAACAATGGCAAATAGAGACTACCAATAAAGAGAAATGGTTAAAGGAACCAGATTGGCACTGTGGAGTTGAAGAGTACAATAACAAATGAGAAGCTCACATTCAACAGCAGATTTGAAAAGCAAGTAGAAAAATAAGTAAAATTAGAAGATTGGGCAGTTGAGATCATTCTGACTGAAGAACAGAAAAGCATAAAGAAAAATGAACAGTGCCTAAGAGATCTATGGGGCACAATCAAGCATGGAAATATATGTAAACCTAAAACTGTTCTAACAAAAAAAGGCTCTCTCTGTAATTTGAAAAGTGAGTGGGGGGCTGGGGGGAAGCACAAGAGAAAATGAGGGGCCTAGTAAGACAAAAGAACCACAATATCAGAGGACTCAAATCTACTCTGCCACTGACAACACAGACTATTAAAGACTGTACTTCACTATGATGACAGAAGGGGGCACCCTTTGACTAGGAACCTTGTAAAAACACCCCAAAATTTACATGACAAATAGGCAAAAACACAAACCTTTTATAAGAAGGAAACAAAAAAATAAGACTACCTTGTGAACTGATGACCCCACCAAAACCACTCAGCCCTCACCTTCCAAAAGCCATATGAAGGTGAAGCAAAGTATAACTTTCTTCTAAATTCTAGAACACTCAATGCTATTGAATTTTTTAAATAGAGAAAAATCCTCAAAAACGCACCCACACAAAAAAAAATCAAGCACTTACAGAGGCAAGAGAATTAATCTGACATCAGACTTCCCCAGAACAGTATTCAGAAGAAGGCATTAATCATACAGACTTAAAAAGAACTTTAAGGAAAGAAATTGTAAATCTTGGATTTTATTTGCATTGAAGTTGTTCTTAAGGCATCAAGGCTATAGGAAAACCTTTTAAAAATGACAAGAAGGATTTTTTTGTACCCGTGAACCTCCTTGAGTAATCTCTTAAGAGTAATCATCCCAGCAAAAGATGACTGGGAAAACTTTTGAAGAACTGAACTAAGAAATAAATATATTGTGGATAATTGGAACCAGATTTTTCATTGTTGGAGAAGAAAATTCAACTAAATGAGGGGAGCCTTGCCAATGTGGCTCAGTGGTTGAGCATCGACCTATGAACCAGGAGGTCATGGTTCGATTCCCGATCAGGGCATATGCCCAGGTTGCAGGCTTGATCCCCAATCATGAAGGTGGCAGCCAATCAATGGTTCTTTCTCATCACTGATGTTTCTATCTCTCCCTCTCTCTTCTCTGAAATCAATATATATGTATTTAAACCAACTAAATGAGGGGGAAGGCTAAATGAATGAAAAAGGCTAAAAATGACTACTATGGTGTTGGATTCCATATGAACTCGGTTTTTGAGAGATTTTTAAAAATTATATATATATATATATATATATATATATATGTATATATATGTATATATATAAATATGTGCACAGATATACAGACACATTTACACACACACACACACACACACACACACACACACACACACTTCCTAGCTCTATGCTGATCCTTAGAAAATGGCATCTCAATAGCAATGAGCTCATCCAGCACAGCTAGCACCCAGATCTTGGTTTCATAATGTCATTCTCTACTAAGTGAACTATTTCTTTGAAAGATGCTTACTTTCAGTAAACATCTTGTTCCCAAAAGAAAGAAAGTGCTTCAATGATGGGGACATGTCAAAATGACATGGGCGCCAGCTTGAAGTGGCTTCCACTGTCCAAATCTAGGACAATTTGAGCCTCTAAATAAATGATGGTGATGGATTATATTGAGTAGGATAAGAAACCATGAACCCATAGTTTTGAATAAATACATTAATAAATTAATAAAGAAGGGAAAGCTTTTTCTCACAGTAGACTCTCATTTAATACATGTAGAAAGAATGGTAGAAGTCAAAAATAACTACTTGGTAATTAAGTGATTCAGAAAAGAATTATCAATAGTTGCTAAAACTAGTGGACTAAAAGTATGATGAGCCCATGGGCACTGTGGCTCAGTTTTTTGGAGTGTCATCCCATACACCAAAGGGTTGTACATTTGGGGCATGTACAAGAGGCAACAACCAATGTTTCTCTTTATCTCTCCCTCTTAGAATGAATAAATATGTCCTCAGGTGAGGATTAAAAATAATAATAATAAAATAAAAGTATGATGAGTTACAGGCTATTTACATCATCTCATGGTTTCTCTCCACAAATACACATTAATTACAATGTGAAAAATAGTAAACTTCACATGGAGAAACCTAGAAGCCCTCACCCTACTCAATGATCAAAGTTCACAGCACAGTAATAGGATAAATTGATAGTGTGCATGTCCTGCCATAAAATGCATAACTTGCATCTAATCATGACAAAACACCCTGAAACCCTAACTGAGGGGCATTCTATTTAATAACTGGCCTGTAATCTTAAAAATGCCGAGATCATGAGTGACAAGTAAAGGTGGAAGAACAGCCCTAGCTGGTTTTGGGCTCAGTGGTTAGAGCACTAGCCTTCAGACTGAAGGGTCCTAGGTTTGCTTCCGGTCAAGGGTACGTACCTCGGTTTCAGGCTTGATCCCCAGTAGGGGCTATGCAGGAGGCAGATAATCGATGATGTTCCTCCCATTGATTTTTCTATCTCTATCCCTCTCCCTTGTCTCTCTAAAAATCCAATAAAAACATTTTTTTTTTAAGGTAGAGGAACAGATCCTGTTAAAGAGAGACATATAGCAAGTGAATGCAACTTGTGATATGTACTTTCCTTTGGCAACAGAAAACACTAATGGGACTACTGGAGAAATTTGATTGAGGACTTTGATTAGCTGATAATATCGTGTCAATTATAATTTCCTGAATTTCATCATTGTTTTTAAGAAATACCCTATGAAGTGTTTAGAGGCAAAAGGGCATCATGTCTGCATCTTATTCTCAAATGGTTCAGCAAAAAACATACACACACACACACTAATTGAAAGGGTCATGATTAAGCAAATGTGGTGAAATGTTAACATTTGGAGAATCTGGGTAAAGAGTTTACAGATATTTTTTAACTGTTAAAACTTCCGTAACTCTGAAATTCTGTTAAAATGAAAAGATTTACAATGGCATTATTTCAAATGATGACAGTATATGTAGAAAATCTAAAACACTTTATAGATAAACTATTAAAATTAAGAATTGAATTTATTAAGGGTACCTATTAAATACAGGGTGTTTAAAAATTTAATTATGCCATGTAAAAACAAATAGGAATTTTTAAAAATTACACAGGTTACAATAGCATAAGTTATATAATATGCCTAGGGATAAAGTAAACAAAAAGATGTACAAAACCTATACACTGAAAGCTACCGAAACATTGTAGGGATAAATTAAAGATCCAAATAAGTGATGGAGCTAAAAAAAAAAAAAAAAAGAAGGATCTCTTACCTTTGGGACAGCATGAATGGACCTGGATATGAAATAAGCCAATCTGAGAAAGACAGATGTCACATGATCTCACTTATTTGTGGAACCTAATGAATTGACCAACAAAATAAGACCCAAAGCATGTAGGCATGGAACAGACTGGCATACCTTGATGTGGGGTTGGGGAGATGAGAAGAGATAAAGCAAAAAATTTATATACTTATATGCATAGCCCTTGGACATGGGCAATAGAGTGGTGAAGACCTGGGAGCTGGGCAGGGGATGGGAGGAGGGGGGCAAAGGAGGGGGAAAAATGGGAGATGTCTGTAATATCAACAATAAAAATATATTAAAAATTAAAATAAATGGTGGAATGTACCATCACTTCTTTCCAAATTGATCTAAGATTCAACACAATTCCAATATAATTCCTTGCAAGTGTGTTTTTTGTTTTGTTGTTTTTGAAACAGGAAACGTCCTAAAATTTATATGCAAAGGCCAAGGAAATCTTGCAGAAGAAAAAAAAAATGGAGGACTTACACTAAGAGGTACAGAGGCTTGTTATAAGATGATAATTAATTCAGTGTAATATAAATGCAAACATTGAGAAATATATCAAAGGAAGAGAATAGAGAATCTATAAACAGAGCCAAACACATATGCTCATCTGACTTGTGACCAAAAAAATGGCTACAAATGCAGGAGTGGAATGGGTGGTCTTTTTGAAAAATAATGCTGGGTCAATTTGTATAAAATATGAGGAAGGGGAAAAAATCCTCCCTGTCTCCACCTGGCACAATATCAATTCTAAATGTATTGCAGATGTAACTGTAAGGTATGAGAATTTTCTGTTAGAACCCAGTCTTTTTTTCCTAATATATTTTATTTATTTATTAATGAATTAAATGTTTGGGGTGACATGAGTTAATATGATTATATAGCTTTCAGGGTTTCTGTGTTGCACGATCTGTATATTGCACTGTGTGCCCCCCACCCAAAGTCAAATCTTCTCCCCTTACCACAAATTAGGCCCCCTTCACTCCCCACCCCATTCCCACTGCTGTTTGTGTCCATGAGTTTCAGTTTTATATCCCACATATGAGTGAAATCATATGAAAACCCAGCCTTAAATCCAGAAAATGTTATCCCCAAACTAGTGTTCTTTTTAATAATGGTACATCCTGTTAGCCTTGGGAGATACCTTATATCAGTGGTTCTCAACCTGGGGGTCGCGACCCCTTTGGGGGCCAAATGACCCTTTCACAGGGGTCGCCTAAGACCATCGGAAAACACATATATAATTACATATTGTTTTTGTGATTAATCACTATGCTTTAATTATGTTCAATTTGTAACAATGAAATTGGGGGTCACCAGAACATGAGGAACTGTATTAAAGGGTCACGGCATTAGGAAGGTTGAGAACCACTGCCTTATATAGACAAAGAAGTTAAGAAAAGTATGCATAGAAACTATAAAAGAAGCACAGGCAAAGAATATGTCAAAAAAGAATAAGAATAGTGAAATTTAAAACCTAAAATAAGTGATTTCTTCTAACTGAACATATGGCCCTTTGAAGCAATGTTTTTCCTATCTGGTTACAATGAATTTCTTACCATGAATAATCTGTTATTCACATTTCCTCTAAATTCTGGTTGTGAAACCCTCTCTCATTTTTTTTAGTAACTTCATTTTGCTGCTGTACATTAGAAAGTAAAATGAAGAGAGTCTTTACTATGCAAATTGTCCACAAAGTTGGAAAACATAGGATACACGTATGTTTGAACAGTATATTATATGTCTACCTTGGTCACCCTATCCACCCCTAGTCACTGGCTATAAACAACCCATGAGAAATGTAGTCTCGGTGTGACTGAGGAGGAAAGATTTTCAGAACATACCACTTGGGACCATAGGCAATTATGTTCTTTGCAGTAGATTTAAAAGGCACATTTTTATGGTCACCACATCTCTTGTAATTTCTTCTTAATTCTATGGTCTCCTCCAGGTACCACCCATTTATCTGCTCTCCTTTCCAATAAAACTCTTTCAAAGAGTTGCTTTATGCTTACTGCTTCTATTTTCTTATCTTATACTAGAGGCCCAGTGCACAAAATTCATGCACAGATAGGGTCCCTAGGCCTGGCTGTCGATCAGGGCCAATCTGTGGGGTGACCAGCAGGGCGTTTGGGGGGCCCCTGCTGGCACCTGCCTTGGCTGGCCTTGTGCCGCGTGCTCACCAGCCCCACCCCACCCCCACTACCACCGGTCACCTCCCACTGTGGTAGGCAACTGGCGGGGCTACTGGGGGGCAGTGCCGGACCACTAACCAGCCAGCCCCACTCCTTGCTGCTGCCACTGGTCACCTCCCTCTGAGGGGCAACCAGCAGGGCAATCAGGGGGCCCCCACTGGCACCTGCCTTGGCTGGCCTGGGGCATGCGGGCTGGGGCAGCTCCTGCATTGAGCATCTGCCCCCTGGTGGTCAGTGCGCATCATAGCAACTGTTCGTTCCACCGTTTGGTTGATTTGCATATTAGGCTTTTATTATATAGGACTAGAGGCCCGATGAATGAAAATTCGTGCAAGAGTAGGCCTTCCTTCCCTCGGCTGCCGGCACCGGCTTCCCTCCCGCACCCGGGACCCGGGCTTCCCTCCTCCTGCCGCTGCAGGCACCCGGGACCCGGGCTGGCTTTCCCCTGGCCCCAGCTTTGTCAGGAAGAACGTCTGGAATGACGTCCAGTCTAATTAGCATATTACCCTTTTATTATTATAGACTAGAGGACCGGTGCACAAAAATTTGTGCACTCGGGGGGGAGGGGGAAGGGGGGGTCCTTCAGCCCGGCCTGTGCCCTCTCGCAGTCTGGGACCCCTCAGGAGATAACGACCTGCTGACTTAGGCCTGCTCCTGGTTGGCAGAGGGCAGGCCCAATCCCTAGGTGCAGCCCCTGGTCGGGCTCAGAGCAGGGCTGATTGGGGAGTTGGGGCGCCGCCCCCTGTCATGCACAGAGCAGGGCGGATTGGGAGGTTGCGATGCCACCCTCAGTCACGTTCAGGGTAGGGCTGATTGGGG
>NW_005873164.1:0-28713 GCF_000147115.1 Myotis lucifugus
AGAAATAAATTAATAGCTGAATTTTAACATTATAAAACCTTCCTCACTGTTCACCTCACTATATCCTAAATAGTGAGCCCTTGCAGTGCATTTCAGAATTTTTTAGGGTGATCTGAGATGGAGGCAAAGGAGGTGAAAGTTACATTCACTTCCTCCGTGGACCAGATTGGAATTACAACTCAATTATATAACTACTAACCTGAATAACCAACTGAAGACCAGCTGAATATCATTCTTATACCCAGGAACCCTCAGCTAGACTAGCAGAAAGGACAGAGATTTCAAAAGGCTATCCCCGCATCCACTTGTGGTGGTTGAGAAACAGAGGCATATCTCAGTGCAATGATCCCCCTGAGGAGTATGTTGTCTCAACCCCACGCTGGGCTCCCAGCCCTGAGAACCAGAGCCTGGAAGAGGAGCCCACAGGACATCTGGCTGTGAAATCAGAAGGGATTATGCCCTCCAGGAAGAGATGGGAGTCTGCTAGAAAAACAGGAGCCCTTGTAAAAGGCCAGCACACAAGTATCCCTCCCACCACCTACCCTGAGCCTATGAAGAAGGGGTGGCTCAGAGTGGCCTGGGAGTCCTGTGAGGAGACTGTTTTCTGTGGCTCTGGGAAAGAGCTGAGGGGATGGCCTCTGGGTGCCCTCCCTGTGCTGAGTCCCTCTCCCACGATGCCCACCGATGCCATCAAGCCCTCCCCTTCCTTATGGCCTCAGCCTGGGGAATGTACTAGCCCATCATCCTGAATCCTTGTTCCCAACCCTGTGGAGCTACACACTGCAAAGGAGTGTGGGCCCATCGTGTTTCGTGGAGGTCTCTTAAGCAGGTCTGGGTGGACTCAGGGGGAGTCAGAGACTGAGTTGTGTGACTTTGGGTTGTGGGTCTTTATTCTCTTGCTGGTCTAACTAAAGCCACCATTCCATTGCTGAGCCCTCCCTCCATACAGCCACATCTTGGTCTTTGGGCCCTGATAAATTCTGATGGCCTTCCCCTAATGTCTCCCTGAGGCCCCACCCAACCACAACAGTCCACGGGTACCTGGTGGGTGATAAGTGGCATTTGTGTACCCTGGGACTTGTGCTGCGTGGCCTCACACCCAGAAATGAAACCATGTTTGGATCTGTATCAACATGGTTAACACCACTGGTACCTACCTGATGACTCACTTACCTCATGCAGCTCACATACCAATGGGAACTCTTTCAGTGACTGACCCCAACTGAAAGCTTGTAGGTGGAGGTAGCCCAAGTCTCCAAGTGACGTGGGCTTTTTGCTCAGCTGTCCCATGGGCTTGGTGCTGGTGGAAGGAGGCGTTGTTGTGCAGCTTGGCCCCTCCCAGGCGTACCCAGGCCCAGCAGAGGCAGTCACACATACTGGATCTCTTTATAGCTCCACACAGGTAGCCCAGGGAAAATCACAGGCAGAGACTGACATTGCCTTTCAGCAGAGTCCCTTCCAAGAGGCCCCAGAACCAACACACCCAGGGGTTGGGTGGGGGGACTTCAGAGCATGACCCAATTAGCTCCACAAGCAGAACACCCAAATGAAGATCCAGGCAGACAGCAAACCGAGCTGGCATGAATTAGTCAACATGGGGTCAGTCTTTGCACAGCAGCTTATATACTCTGTATAGTCAGCCAGCCTGAAGATCAACCCCATCCACAAATAGGCCAAAAGCAATCAAGACTTTACAAAAGGAGGGTTCACAGAACACACATAGTGACATTCCAGGAGTACCTAACTGAGGTGATCAGAAAGATTGTGCCAATGAGATTCAAAGAAACCTAATACATAAGGTCATTATACCAAGACTAGGATGCAAAGCAGATCTACCTAATATACAGAAACAAATAGTAAGAGGCAGCTAAAATGGGGAGTCAAACATGCCCCAAATGAAAGAACAGAAGAAATTCCAAGAAAAAAAGAACTAAAGGAAATGGAGGGAAAATATGCATAAGATACAGAGTTCAAGAACATGGTTACAAAGATGCTCAAGGAACATAGTAATAACTTCAACAAAGAGATAGCAAGTATAAAAAAGGACAAAGAAACCACATAAAATAACCACTCAGAAATGAAGAATACAATATCTGAAATGAAGAATACGCTAGAAGGAATCAACAGCATATTCAATGAAGCAAAGAATAGGATATTTGATTTAGAAGACAAGATAGCAGGAAGCAACCAATTAAAGCATATATATATATATAATTTAATGAGCTAGTTTCAATCACTCCAGGGACAACACAAACCATAGTAACATTCACATTGTAGGGGTGTGAGAAGGAGGAGAGTACGAGAAATTGAGAGCCTATTTGAAGAAATAATGACTGAAAACTTCCCTGACCTGGTGAAAACCAAGGACCACAAGTGCAAGACACAGAGTCCCATACAAGAAGAATTCAAAGAGACCCACTCCAAGACACTTCATAATTAAAACGGCAATGGTTAAAGACAAAGAGAGGATCTTAAAGGCTAAAAGAGAAAAAATAGATAGTTAACTACAAAGGAGCCTCCAAAAGACTTTCAGATGCTTTCTCAGCAGAAACATTTCAGGCCAGTAGGGATTGACATAAAATATTCAAAATGTTGAAAAAGAAGGACCTACAACCAATACCACTCTACCCAGCAGGGCTATTATTAAAAATTGAAGGAGAAATAAAGAGCTTCCCTGGTAAGCTAGAGGAGTTCATCATCAAAAAACCAGTATTAAAGGGAATATTAAAGGGACTTCTACAGAAAGAAAAAGAAAAAAAGGGGGGCAACATAATTATAAAGAATAAAATGGTAAAAAGTATGTACCTATCAATAATTACTTTAATTGTAAATGGCTTAAATGCTCCAATCAAGACATAGAATAGATTAATGGATTAGAAAATAAGACCCCTACAAGTGCTATCTACAACAGACCAGCCTTAGTGAAAGATACACACAGACTGAAAGCAAAGGAATGGAAAAATATGTTTCTTGAAAATGCAAACTAAAAAGGCCCTGGCATGGTAACTCAGTTGGTTAGAGCATTGTCCTGATACACGAAGTTTGGAAGTTCAAGCTCTCATCAAGGCATAGCAAGCAGCAACCAACGAATGCATATTGAGAGGAACAACAAATCAATGTTTCTCTCTCTCTCTCTCTCTCTCTCTCTCTCTCAAATCAGTAAGTAAAAATAAATTAAAATTTTTTCAAATGTAAACTAAAAAAAAAAGCCAGGATAGCAATAATTATATCAGATAAAATGGAATTTAAAACTAAGGCTATAACAAGAGACAAAGAAGGCCATTATATAATGGTAATGGGATCAATCCAAAAACAAGAAATAACTTTTGTAAACATAAGAGCACCTAATTATATAAAGCAAATATTGATATAATCATAGTTGGGAGTTCAATACCCCTTTGACACCAATGGATAGATCTTACAAAAGAAATAAAAAAGAAATAAAAAAGATAACAGCACATTTTACCAGACAAATTTCAGTTATTTTTTCAGAGAATTACACTGTAATATTTTCTTCAGGTACACATGGAACATTTTCCAGGAGAGACCACATGTTAGACCATTAAAAGACCATTAAAAGAGCCTTAGAAAATTTAAAAAGATTAAAATCATTTCACACATCTTCTCCATCCACATTTGTAGTGTTACCAAACTACAAATCAATTACACACACACACACACACACACACACACACACAAATAAAAAAGACCTGAAAACACACAAACACATGGAGGCTCAATAACCTGTTACTAAACAGTGAATGGGTTAACAATGAGATCAAGGAAGAATTCAAAAGATACCTTGAAACAAATGAAATGAGAACATGACAACCCAAAATCTATGGAACAATTAAAGCAGTCCTAAGAGGGAAATTCACAGCAATGCAGGCCTACCTCAAGAAACAAGAAAAGTCTCAAATGACAGTGTAACCTTTCACCAGAAAACCTGTTTTAAATGAGCCTATTGAATAGTTTTTAAAGGTGTAACATGATCTTAATTCAACCAATTGATTAATTATTATTATGAGAGTATTCTTTTTGTAGTGAGTATAGTTCACCAAACATAAAATAAACCATTTTAAACTGAAAAATTCAGTAGCATTTGGTACATTTACAATATTGTGCAATGATGACCTCTATCTAGTTCCAAAACGTTTCGTCACTCCAGAAGGGAACCTCATTCCCACGATATTGAGACTCCCCATCCCCCTACCGCAGTCTCTGGCAAGCACTTGTCTGATTTCTGTCTCTGGACTCACTTATTGTGAAAATTACATATAAAAGGAATCACACAGTAAAATAAACATATGTTCTGGCCTGGCCTATGTGGTTGAGTTGGTTGGAGGGTCGTCCCAAGCACCAAAGGGTTCAATTCTCAGTCAGGGCACATACACAGGTTGTCAGTTCAATCCCAGTTGGGGCTCATGGGGAAGGAAACCAATCCATGTTTCTCTCTCATGTCAATGATTCTCTCTCTCTCTCTCTCTCTCTCTCTCTCGCTCTCTCTCTCTCTCGTCAATGATTCTCTTTCTCTCTCTTTCTCTCTCTCTTTTCCTCTAACCCTTCCTCTCTCTCTCTAAAATCAATTTTAAAGAGGCATATCTCTGTTGAGAATGTAACAATAAAAAGACTAATTTTGCATTACAAACATAGATCAATGCTGGGTAGGCCGCAAGTGCCACACAAAATTAAACTGACAGCAGGAAAATTAATTTCACAAGAGAGCACTTTACCTTCAAGTCTTCATTGTGTGATGTAGGCCTTGAATCATCAATGCCAGGTTTGCTGCAACGTCTTTACAGTAAAATATACAACAAAAATGAGTGAGTTCATTTCTTTAAAACAAGCAACAAAAAGTTTAAGTGAAAGATCCGTAATCTGTATATCAAACAAAGATTCTTGATATAATTAATGCTGGTGCTCTGTTTCAAAAAAGGCTTTAGTTATCTATTTCTGCCGCCACCTCTCCCAACCTATGAACTATTTAACTGAAGACACACTCTGCCTGAGACTAATTTGTTTTCACCATTTAATGGCTGACATAACTTTTGTTTCCTGAACTGGCACACATCTGATGACCTAACTCAGTGATGGTGAACCTATGACACTGGTTTTTGGTTGATTTTTCTTTGTTAAATGGCATTTAAATATATAAAATAAATATCAAAAATATAAATCTTTGTTTTACTGTGGTTGCAAATATAAAAAAATTTCTATATGTGACACGGCACCAGGGTTAAGTTAGGGTTTTTCAAAATGTTGACACGCCGAGCTCAAAAGGTTCGCCATCACTGACCTAAATCAAGGTAGGAAGATACACTGTCCCTTCCTCCTTGACTGTCCCTGGTTCAAAAACTACTGGATGTTGGTCAAAACTGGCAGTCTTAGTTCTTTAGCATGGAAACCACTTATTAAGGAGAACTCATTCCTTCCTTTTACCCTAAAGCCATACAGGAAGTTCCCTGAAATGGTGGAAAGTTAAATGTCCAAATGTCAAAGAACAAAGTTATATCTTGTTAGCCATCCTACTCCCAAATCACCCTCTGCAGGCTCCATGCCAGTCTCCAACATTTAAATCGTCAGCCTATGAGGCACAGACTCCTGAAACAAGGAGAGGCTCAAAGGACCAAGAACAGGAGCTCTCTATTTCCCTGCTCCCGGAAAACAATCTAAAAGGAGTCTCAGAAATCCACGCATAATATAGGTATGTTACCAACTACCTAACTCCACTACTGATTTGACAGCTTGTCCTGTCCCTGCCCAACTCTCAATGTACTTGGGAAGCACATCAGCTAATTAAATAACTCTCCTAGTTAAGACTAAACATCTAAAAACAAAAACAAACAAACAAACAAAAACAGGGGGGTTGCCTGGCCAGTGTGTGTCAGTGATTCAGCATCAACCCATGAACCAAGAACCAAGAGGTCACCAGATCAACTCCAGGTCAGGGCACATGCCCATGTTGCTGGCTCAGTCTTAGTAGGGGGCATGCATGAATGAGGCAGCTCATTGATGTTTCTATCCCTCTCTTCATCTCCCTTTCTCTCTTTCTAAAATTAATAAAAACATATTAGAAAGGGGGGAAGATCTTCCTGAGAGCAATTATTAAACAATGCCTCTTGACCCAAACTTCAAAAATAAGTCTCTAAATATTGAATATGAAATAGTTTTCATTTTGAACATAGCTGATGAAAGGCAACTTTTAAACAGAACACATTTGGTTAGCCCTGGCCAGGTGGCTCAGTTGGTTGGAGCTTTGTTCCATACACCTAAATGCGAGTTTGATTTCCAAATCAGGACACACACCCAGGTTTCAGGTTCAATCCCAGGCTGGGGCGTCTGTGGGACTCATGCACTCTGAGTGAATCAGGCAAAGGTATTGACCAGAGGAACAACACAATCTGACTTATATTTTAATAGGCCCACTATGTTTAGAATTGAACAAAAGACTAGAATTGATGGGAAAAAAGAAAATTAGGGGGAAAGGCAAAGAGAGAGGAGTGGGGGGAGAGCAAGAAGAAGGAAGGTGGCAGGAGGAAGGAAGGAAGGAAGGAAGGAAGGAAGGAAGGAAGGAAGGAAGGAAGGAAGGAAGGAAGGAAGGAAAAAAATCAGTTAATTGGCTATTAAGCTAATCTAGATAGCAGATGATGGTGACTGGGCCTGGAAGATATGACTGGATTTGGGATATGCAGTCAACTCTTGAGTTTGCAGACCTTGAATTAACAGACTTTGGGTTTAATGGATAAAACTTCTGTACGTCATATGTGAAAATTAACACCCCATTAATTTGAAAATGCTTTTAACCAAAACTTACTTATACTCAACAGGTTATTTTTGTGTGATTAATTCACAGTTATTTTTAACAAATGTTATCAAAAAAGCCATATGTTGTAAAACCACTGCAGTAATTTCACCAACATAAATACATATTACTTATCAACAACTATAGACTACATATTTAAATCCAAAAATCACTGCTCCTAAACAATGTTCGGCAAATGATTAGGACATTATCACACCACATGGCGCATGGGTAATTCTGTTGTTGAGTGGAGTGACTGTCTGCAGAAGTTTTAACATGTGCCGGCCAACGTTCCCATGTGCACTGAGCCGCGCCCCAGCTGTGTGCATTTGCTTATTCTCGGTGACTGGCGAATGCATGCATTATTAGACCTATTCGCTATAAATTTAAAATTATGTATTAAACACATCATTCTAACCCTAGTCTTAAAATATAAACAAAAGGAAAAGAGTTAATTTAACGCTAAATTGCAAATTAGAAGAGTCAGGAGTGTGTGTGTTCATACATATTAGCAACATGGCATAAAAAAAGCAAACTGTATTGGACATTAAAAAGAAACAAAGACAGCCCTGGCCATTGTGGCTAAATGGTGAGAGCATCGGCCCGCGCACCGAAAGGATCACGGATTCAATTCCTGATCAAGGGCACATACCTGGGTTTCAGGTTCCATCCCCAGCCCTGTTTCACTTGATGTTTTTCTCTCACATTGATGTTTCTGTTTCTCCCTCCCTCGCTTCCAGTTTCTCTAAAAAAATCAATGAAGAAAATATCCTCGAGTAAGGGTTAACAACATTACAGCAAAAACAAAACAAGGACAAATATTTAAAATTTGAGTTAATATTTATATAGGTGCAAACAACAAAAGCAGAAAACATATGAAATTGGCACCAGAAAGCAAATGAACTGGGCACGTGGCACTTCAGTTGAGGAAGCATTGTTGCAGTGTGCACACAACAGCGTTCCTGTGGGCCCAGTGCAGGTAGCTGAATTGAACTCTTTGGCAGTTAAGTTTGCAAATCATATGAACACACCATTCAAAGCAAGTGATGGGTGGCTTTGGCCCTTTCCAAAGGCACGGAGTTCTGTACAAATGAACTTACAGTGAAGCATTAAGTGCTACAACAGAAGAGACTGAACCATTAAGGCAAAAATAATAGAACCTATAAATAATGAAGTGCTATTATAGTCTCAGATTTAGAATGATGACGAAAGTGCTTTATTCTGGCTTCTGTGCCTGAAAATACACAAGCCCCCAAATATGAAAAACCAGCACTTGGAGGAAAAGTCAGCAAGGACAGGATCTTGGCACTGCTATGAGCCAACACCAATGGATCACACAAACTGATACCCGTAATTGTTGGCAAAACTCATAAACATAGAGTTTTAAAAAATATAATGAATCGTCTGCCTGTTTTGCATTAAAACTCTAAAAAGGCATGGCCCAATGCGGACATTTTCCAAGACTGGTTGTTGAAAGAATTTGTATCAGCAGTCAGGAAGTTTCAAGGTAAAGAGCTTGGAATACCACCAGAGGATGCAAAATGTTTATTGCATTTAGACAATGCCCTTGCTCATCCATCCAAATTATGTTCAGAAGATGGCAAATTTAGATGTATGTTTTTGCCAAAAAACATAGCATCAAGTATCCAGCCCATGAACCTGGGGATAATTCTGGCAACCAAATGAATATACCGCAAAACGTTTTTAGAGGAAGTATTGGTTGTATTGCAGAATGAAGTTAATGATGAAAATACAACAGGACAGCGTATCTTACAAAATTTACCGTTTTAAAGAGTTACCGTTTAAAATCAGCAATTTTTAAATTTTGCTGCAGCATGAAAAGAAGTGAAAGTGCAAACATTGGAAACTGGTTGGAAGAACTGGCTTGACGATGAAGAGAGACTTGCATTTAGAAGGGCTGGAGGTTACCGATTACTGTGGGACAACACACAATATTGGTGGACAAGTAGCTGAGGAAGATGTTTCACAGTGGTTAGAAGAAGATGAAGGTGACCCTGGGTACCACACTATGACTGAAAGTGAAATTGCAGATGAGGTGATGACCTGGGAAGATGAGGGTGGCAGTGAAGATAAGGAGGAAGAAGGAACAACATGCCCCAAACATAAAGTTATCAGTGGTGGGATCCCATCTCCACGATCTAATAACATTTATTGACAATCCACCAGATAATGAAATTCCACTTCATTAAACCCATTTTCAAAATATTAGGGAGCTAATTATAAAAAACAGCAGACTTCAAACGTTCAAACTAAATATGATAGTTTTGTCAAAGTAGGATTACCTAAAGCAACCACCTCAACATTGAACATTATATGTCACATCACAACAGGAGTGTCTGGATATATCATCATCCAAAGACAATTAAATAGGAAAACATTTTTTTCCTTTCTTATAAAATTTAAATTTTGTTTCATTTTTAGAACATTGTTCATTTGTTTAGTTAAATATAAAGTGTATTTTCTGAAAATTGGTTGTTTCTATTAAGATTGCATACTTACTACAGTCTCAAATCTATGGTGAGTATATAAGCAATACCTATAGAAAACTTCTCTGGGAAATTAAACTTTTCATAAATACTTAATTTTAATTACACAAATGTGTCTACATACATAAAAACAGGAAAACTAACTTGTCAATTTTTTAACATATACATTCAGAAAACCTACTTTATTATATATAATGGTCTTTCCACTTTGAGGACACCCCCTTCCCCAAACTGTCCCTTTGCTCCAAGGTTTTACTATATTTTGAAGGAATTCTGACAAGATTTGCTCACAGATTAGATGTGAGGTTTAAGACAAAGAGAAAGACAGGAGTTGAGGATGACACCAAGTTTTTGGCAGAGCAATTGAAGAACTGTTGTTCACTCAAACAGGAAAGACCACGTGAAGGGCAGGTTTTAATCTATCAGTAGATTAATTTTGAACATCTTAAGTCTGGAACACCCAATAGCTATTAAAAAAAGAGAGAGATCAAGTAGGCAGTTTGATTTATAGGTCTGGCTTTAAGGAGAGAGATCTGGGCTGATCATTAGTATATACAAAGTAGTAAACGTCATGAGAAAAAAATCGATGATTGAATCCCCGGACATTTGAATGTGTAAAAGGTGGGAGATGAAGAGAAACAAAATAGAATGAGAAGGACAGACTAGACAAGGGTGAAGCCAGGTGTGTTCCCCTCCCTTCCTAAAAACTCAAAGTCCTAAGAGACAAATGAAAAAAGAGAGTTTTCCACTGGCTCAAATATTGCTGATAGATTATGTAAAACCAGGTCTAAAACATTGTGTCTAGATTTATAGAGGAAAACAAGTACAAACCTTGAGAAAAACAATTTTGGAGATGAGGTGAGACTAAAAATTATGAGAGTGTGTTCAAGAGTGCATGGAAGGGGAAGTGGAATCAGTGAGTATAGATCAGGGGTGGGCAACCTTTTTGTAAGTGCGTGCCAAAACCAGCAAAATCTCTGACTCAAAATTCTTCTGCTCACCAACCCTAATTTTTTGAGAACAGGTTACGCCTACTTGATATCTCTTAAGGTGTACATACGTGAAGAACCTTGAAGAAATAATAAAATTCATTTGAGGGACAAAAACACAGTATATGATGAGGAAAAATACATTTATTTTTATTTTATTTTTTTAAAATATATTTTATTGATTTTTTTACAGAAAGGAAGGGAGAGGAATAGAGAGTTAGAAACATCGATGAGAGAGAAACATTGATCAGCTGCCTCCTGCACACTCCCTATTTGGTATGTGCCTGCAACCAAGGTACATGCCCTTGGCCGGAATCGAACCTGGGACCCTTGAATCCGAAGGCCAACGCTCTATCCACTGAGCCAAACCGGTTAGGGCTACATTTATTTTTTAATGTATACATGTACACTGATAGTCAGACAGAAAACTTTATGACTCCGTTTGCTATTATCAGTGGGACTTTTGCTGCTGCATCACTGATGACAGATATTTTACATCAGGTTTATATTTCGTGACCTTCAGAGATATGCACGAGCTACTACTTTCATCCGTCAAGCTACTCCTATTATGAGACTTAACAAAATTCATCACTGAGAACAAAGATTCACAAGTGTATGTGGATGAAACCAAAACATTGGTCGGATCTAGGAAGGCAGGGAGAGTTAAGGCAGAGGCATAGAAATTGCTCTTCCCCTCTCTCGTCAATCCATGTCTATGGTCTTTAAGATAACTTGTTATGTAAAATTATTTATTTATCTAAGATGTACCTACACTGAATTTATCTGAAAAATAAAGAAGTCGATATTAAGAAAAAATTGTAAATGGAAGATTATAAGAGAGGGTTTCGCGTGCCAGCAGAAGTTACTGGTGTGCCATGTTTGGCACGCGTGCCAGGGTTTGCCCACCCCTGGTACAGATAGTTCTTTTAAGGACTTTGTAGCTAAATTACATGGGCTTGAATAATCTCATCTTCTTCATGTTTAGCTGTAGCTTTTAATCCTTTCATAATGACTCTAAAGAATTTTTGTAATACTTAAGAGTCTTTTCATTACATACCTGTAATATTACATGGTTTAAAACATGCCAGACTAGGTATTTCATAGCAAATTCACAAATTATACAACTAAAAGACCCCATGAAATTTTTCTAGATCTATAAGATTACATAATCTGATTGTGATGTTTCTCATGCTTAAAAAGATGACAGGATTTCTTGCTGGATGAAAATCATCCAATCCTAGAATATGTTACACTACTCAAATGTACAAAGCACACTAATTAGTCATATTAAAATTGTGTAATAGAAATAAAGGGGGAAGCATACAGGTAATATTCTTACTTTATAAACTATTTTTGTTAACTGTGTAATATGAAGTCCCTGTTGAAAATTGTGTGTGGTGCATACTGAAATGTATTCTCCCAAAAAAGGAAGGATAAAGGCAGGCATGCAGTGTACCCTTCAAAAAGAAGATTCACTCACTAGGAGCACCTTGGTTTATAATACAAGGTCAATAAATCAATGCTGCAGGCCAAATCCAGCCCAGAGCCTGTTTTTGTAAATAAAGATTTATTGGAACACAGCCACACCCACTCCTTTACCTAGTGTCTATGACAGATTTCAGAGACCCGGTGGTTCACGAAGCCCACAATACTGACTATCTGGCACTTTAGAGAAAAGCTCTGTCAGCCCCTCACCTCGCAGAGTAATCCCCTGATGTTTTTTAATAGGTTTTACACAATATACTGAAATTTGTATATAAGATATGGAATAAATTACCTTGTAAAATCCCTCAGCTTTCAGATTAATTTGATGCCCAATATTTGAGCACTCAGTTATTAGGAACAAAACACAAAAAACTAGTAACTAGCAAATTAGGTGGAAACAAAGTAGAGTGACAGTGTAGCATATAACTTCCTTTTATAACTGAATGGATATTAAAAGTATTCTCACCAAATTTGCTTAAGTCATGACACTAAACCCAATGCTTTAACTACAAGGGTAACAATCAGTATTCTGTAGACCAGAACTTCCCCCATTTGTTCCAGTGGCTGCATACTACATTATTTTATGGGTATAATAATGTATTACCTTATAGATAGGTATTTACACTACCTACAACTTTTTTGTAATGTTGTAATAAATATCCTTATATATGTATACAAGTAACATTTGTATAAATATCCTTAATGTATATACACTATACAATATATACAATATGTACATAAGCAGTCATATTATATATAAACACATGTAATGACCTACTATATATTTTATATACATCCTATATAATAAAGAGCTAATATGCAAATGGCCACCACGCCCTCACATCATCACGCCCTCACACCATCATGCCTTAACTGCTCAGACACTCAACACTGGGGAGAGAGGAATGGGGACCAACCAGCCTGTGGCCTGGTAGAGGGACAAGCCGCCTGCCTGCAGGTCCGGGCACCAGTGCCTGTGGCTGCGGCCCAGGAGAGGGACAAGCCACCCACGCTCCGGTCCCAGGCACCTGAGATTGTGGCCCGGCCAAGCCGCCTGCCCACGTCCTGGGTGCCTGAGGCCAGCCAGAGGGAGAGAAGCCCAGATTCCAGGGTGCCTGTGGCCGGCCAGAGGGAGGGAAGCCCAGATTCCAGGTTCCTGCAACCAGCCAGAGGAGGGAATCGACCAGCAGGGGAGCAATTAGGGGCGATCAGGCAGGCAGGCAGAGGTGGTTAGGGGTGATCAGGCAGGCAGGTAGAGGGGTTAGGGATGATTAGGCAGGCAGGCAGGCGAGCTGTTAGGAGCCAGCGGTCCCAGATTGTGAGAGGCAATCCGACATCCCCCGATGGGTCCCTGATTGGAGAGGGTGCAGGCTGGGCTAAGGGACTCGGGAGAGGTACAAGCCACCCGCCCCGCAGTCCAGGGTGCCAGCGGTTGGGGCTGTGGCCCAGGAGAGAGAAAACCAGCCCACCCCACAGTCCTGGGCACCAGTGGCTGTGCATGTAGCCCGGGAGAGGGACAAGCCGCATGCCCCGTGGTCCCATTTGCCAGCACTGAATTTCATGCACCAGGTCTCTAGTAATAATATATAATTAATGTCCTTACAATCCGTATGTGTGTATGCACCCAAGTCATGTTTTCCTGTAGGATGTAGTTCTGGAAGTGAAGCTATTGGGATAAAGGGATGACATACTGAAATTTTGAAACTAGCTCAATTACCCTTTGAAAAAGATGTGCCAATTTCATGTACCCATAGTGCACGGGAGTGCCTTTTCCTCCCATGTGCCAATTCTGGTTGTTATTTTTTAAATAAAATATTTATCATTTTAAATTTTTTAAGTGGTATCTCATTGTTTGTTGATTTTTCATTTTTCTGATTACCAGGCAAGGATCAATCTCTCTAGTAAAAATATAAATTTGTTAATCATGAATATTTGCTCAAATTGAAATTTGTTTTACAGGAAAAGAGTAATTACATATCATTAAATACTGCTGTAGGCTTACCTAGCAGAATCTTCACTCTCCATAACAGGAAGCTGCTGCTTATCAGTTTGTTTAACTTTGCTTTTCTGACTCCATCCACCACTGTCAGCAGCAGCAGCAGCAGCATTATACATGTTTCCTGACACTTTCCTTTTACTGCTTTTCTGCTTCTTTTCTTCTTTAACCTTTGATGAAAGTTTGATATTAAGGATATTGTTATTACCTTATTCATTAAAAAGACTGTGTTTTCAATAATTTTATCATTTGACTCTTAGTTTCATTGACATGACTCTAATCAATAAAAATATTTTGTGTGTTTTTCATTATAGGTCATTGAAGCTGTAAATTCTTCTTCATTTCTGTTTCAGTAAAGAAGCAGAATTTTCCAAGACTTGTAAAAGAGCTGCCTTAATTTTGTGCTCCTATTCACATCACATCCACACTTTGTTACCTAACATTCCACCCCACCCCATTTGTCTAGCAGAGACAAAGAAATAATAGGACAAAAATGAAAAATGTGTTCTCTTCTGTCTGTCCCACCTGGGTCTTGCATTACAGTCAGATTTAGAGGATGTGACATTGTGCCTCAGAAACAAATAGGAAGCTTTCCTGTGTTTGCACGAAGCTATTCCTTCCCCCTTTGCCTTTTACAATTCTTTTTTCTTTAAGATCTTTGAGGGCCTCAAAAAAGTGGTGGTATTCATAAAATATATGAACCACAGTTCACCACAGCACTGGAGCAGAGTGGAACCAATGGATTGTCGGTTAATGTACAATTCTGGAAAATGAGTAATACAATCACTATACAGTTTTATAGCTAGAGGACACAGAAGTAGTTACCTACTTACTTTAGCCCGATATATACTGATAACAGAAACAAAACCAAGGTTAAATGACCTATCCAACCTTCGTAAGGATGCAATTCCTTGCATTTTATGGCACCAAAAGAAAGGATATAATTCTATAATGCTGAATCAGATAAATAAACAGAAAATTTCATCAAATTAAGCAGGCAAATTAAGCATGACTTTTAAAAAGTAATTTAATGCCTTAGTGTAATGAGAGGGCTCATCTGCTTTTTCTTATGAAGGAGCATCATATCTCAATCTTTTTCCATTTTAAAAGTCAATGCACCTCAAAACTCAGTTTTCTCCTTTAGAAACAAATACTGATCTTATTGCAAATAATTTATGTGACCTACATGATTACATCATACATGTCAAAATGACAATCACTATGCTTTTATATTTGACAGGTATTCTGTAGCTTTTTATGTTTTTTAATCTTTCCATTACAGTTCACAATATTATTTATATTGGTTTCAGTTGTGCCGCATAGTGGTTAGATAATCAAATACTTTACAAAGTGATCCCCTGATATTTTAATACACACCTGC
Source organism: Myotis lucifugus (assembly GCF_000147115.1). NCBI lineage: Eukaryota > Metazoa > Chordata > Mammalia > Chiroptera > Vespertilionidae > Myotis > Myotis lucifugus. The sequence continues at coordinate 15,161 of NW_005873164.1, forward strand.
CTCCATTCATAATTATTACAATATGATTGAATACATTCTCTATGCTGTACTTGACATTCTGTGACTATTCTATAACTATGAATTGGTACTTGTTGAACCCTTTACTTTTGACTCAATCTACCGACCCCCTTCCCACTGTCATCCATCAGTCAGATCTCTGTCATCTATGAGTCTCAAAATTCTTAGTTCACCTATTTTGCTCTTTACATTCCCATATAAATGAAATCAGATGGGACTTATCTTTATCTGTTTGACGTATTTCACTTAGCATAATACCCACTAGGTCCATCCATGCTGTCACAAACAGCAAGGATTCATTTTTTTTATGGCAGTACCATACTTTATTAAACAACATAATGTAAAGCTTTGATTCAACAAACACATCTGAGAGTGGTGATAAAAAACATACGTGGAAGTATATATGTTTGTTATTAAAATATCTCAATAAAATTGCAATGATGATGTACAGTGCAGGTGGGTACTTGAAATATTGGGGAGACCAATTTGTAAAGTATATGATTACCTAACCACTATGCTATACATGTGAAACTAATACAATGTAAACTGTAATGTAAACTGTAACTAAAAATAAACTAAAATAAAAATACCTGGGGGGTAAGAGATCAACAGAAGGACTTGTATGCATGCATATAAGGATAACCAATGAACACAGACACTGGGGGGGAGGGGAGAGGGCATGTGCCTGGGATGGGGGAGGAGTGGCTGGGGTGAGGTCAATGGGGGGAAAAGGACATATGTACTACTATTTGTAATACAATAAATAAATAAATAAATAAATATCTGGATGCGATCACATTGGAATTCTAAGTTCCAAGGCTTTGAGTAAACCATAGAAGACGGCACACACTATGGCACAAAATAGATGAGTTTAGCTGGGGATTTTGTTTATATCCCTTCTCTCATAGTTTCCTTCCATTTTATTGTTTCTGGGATGCAACTTATGGCTATTTTTAAAATTTATTTCAGAGAGAGAGGGAGAGAGAGGGACAGAGAGGAACATTGATGAGGAGAGGCTGTTTCCTGCACACCCGCCACTGGGAATCCAGTCGCAACTAGGGCATGTGCCCTGACTCTGAATTCAACCAGGGTCCTCTTGTTTCATGGGTCAACCACTAATCCACATTGGCTGGGCCATGAGGTGTAACTTATATTTAAGCTATTGGACTTAAAAAATATATACCTAGTGGTTATTACATCAATGGATAGACCTACCAAATACAATCAAGAAGATAACAGCATCCTTGAAGGACTTATTTTACCAAATAAAGTTCATTGAGATTTTCACAGTATTATATCCTAAAACTGTAGGAAATACTTTGTTTCAAAATGCACAAGGAACATTATCCAGTATAGACCACGTGTTAGACCATAAAAGCCTCAATACATTTAAAAAGATTGCACTCATTTCACACATCTTCTCTAACCACAATGGTATCAAACCACAAATCAATTACAAAAACAAACAAACAAAAAAAACCACACTGAAATTGCACAAACATATGGAGGCTAAATAACCTGTTACTAAAGAGTGAATGGGTTGACAATGATATCAAGGTAGAAATCAAAATATACCTTGAGACAAATGAAATGAAAACATGACAAACCAAAATCTATGGGACATAGTGAAAGCAGTCCTAAGAGGCAAATTCACAGCAATGCAGGCCTACTTCAAGAAACAAGAAGAATCTCAAATTAACAATGTAACCTTTCATCAGAAGACCTGTTTAAAATGAGCCTACTGGATTGTTTTTAAGCGTGTAACATGATCGTAATTCGATCGGTTGATTAATTATTATTATGAGAGTATTCTTTTTGTAGTGAGTAAAGTTCACCAAAAATAAAATAAACCATTTTTAAGTGAAAAATTAGATACATTTACAATATTGTACAATGATGACCTCTATCTAGTTCCAAAAATTGTCATCACTCCAGAAGGGGACTTCATTCCCATGAAATGGTAACTCCCCCTTACTCCCTACCGCACTCTCTGATTTCTGTCTCTATGTAGTCACTTATTGTGGAAATTACATATAAAAGGAATAACGCAATAAAATAAACATATTTTCTTTCCTGGCCTGTGTTGTTCAGTTGGTTGGAGTGATGTCCCATGTACTAAAGGGTTATGAAATAAAAGGAATAACGCAATAAAATAAACATATTTTCTTTCCTGGCCTGTGTTGTTCGGGAAGGAAACCAATCCATGTTTCTCTCTCATGTCAATGATCCTCTCTCTCTCTCTCTCACATACACAGGTTGTCAGTTCAATTCCAGTTGGGTCTTGTGGGGAAGGAAACCAATCCATTCTCTCTCTCTCTCTCTCTCTCTCTCTCTCTCTCTCTCTCCTTCTAACCCTTCCCCTCTCTCTCTCTCTCAAATCAGTTTTTAAAAAGGCATATCTCTGTTGAGAATTTAACAATAAAAAGACTAATTTTGCATTACAAACATAAATCAATGATAGGTAGGCTGCTACAAAATTATAAGAGTAAGTGCCACATGAAATTAAATTGATAGCAGGAAAATTAATTTCCCAAGGGAGCACTTTACCTTCAAGTCTTCATCGTGTGATGTAGACCTTGAATCATCAATGCCAGGTTTGCTGCAACGTCTTTACAGTAAAATATACAACAAAAATGAGTGAGTTCATTTCTTTAAAACAAGCAACAAAAAATTTAAGTGAAAGATAAGCTATCTGCATATAAAATAATGATTCTTGATATAATTAACGGTGGGGCTCTACTTACAAAAAGGTTTTAGTGTTACCCAACTCCATTTCTGATTTGACATCTAGTCCTGCCCCTGGCCAACCCTCCATGTACATGGGAAGCACATCAGCTAATTGGGAAACCAGGTAAAGGGGAGAAGACACCTGCCTTGGGCCATGGATCTATGTAGTTCAGCAATCTCCATTCCCCAGGACTCAAGAGGACCTAAGCCCCACTCTGTGAGCTACAGTTCAGGTAGATGAGACCATAGTCCTTTATGTGATCAAAAGAATCTTTCCAGTGGCTCAAAATCTTTTCATATTTTTCTAAAGAAACCTTGAATGCTGCTAATTCCTTTAATTAAACAACCACGCAAAAGAGCAGCAACCTCTTCAGGACATCCTGAGCCCCATATTTTAATCTGCCTTTCTGGAGAACAACCACATGCAGTGTCCTTCTTCTTAAAACTTATCTTTAACTTCTCATAAACTTCAATATTTTCCTTTCTTTTCCAAAACTCTTATTTCAAACCCAACCCAGTGTTGTTCTGCTTGAAAATGAAACTTCTAGTTCCATTCTTATCCTCTATTAACTATGTTCACAACCTACTCTCTATATTTCTATTATGAAAACTCACCCCCAGAATAAAAAAAAGGGAAGAGCATTGCATTTAGCAACCTGAATTTACATCTCTGTTCCACCACTTATTATTATCTCAATGAGTCACTTTAATGTGCTTCCAATACTCCATGTGAACAACTACTTGGCCAGGATGTCAAACACAGGTTGAAGTACTAGAGAAGGTTTTGTTTAATTGCTAGGCTTCCTTAAAATTATAATTTTCAATGTGTCTTTAATTCTGTCTATAGAAAAATGGAGAACACCATAGCTGGCAGAATTGGAAAAAATAACACAAAGAAAGAAACACCAGTAAAAGCAGAGAATAAACTAATATAAATCAAAAACTCATGCAAGAGGGAAAAAAGACCATAGGAACAAAGAAAAAACCTCAAACAACTAGGCAAAGGTACTACCCTAAAGAGAAAACCAGACTGGGAAGTCAGTAAATAGAGGAATCTATTAGAAATATCCTCTAAATATCCTTAATTTAATTAAGATAACATGATCTACACATAGATATTCTTTACTTAGAGATAAATAATTCATTCCAAGAAGAATAGATAGCATTTTACCTAAAACCCTTGCCTGAGTGGGCCTTGCTTAGGTAAAACCTTTGGTTCTGTAGCGATAGAGAACCGAGATGGGCCCTAAAAGCTTTGGTGGGAAAAACAAGGTCCTATTTACCACTTCAGTTGTCAAGGAGAGTAAGATAAATGCTTAGACTAACTGGGCCTCTTAGAAAAACTCTAAATCAGAGTTCACACACAATCAGATTAATTTCCTGAGATGATCTTGTTTGCAACTTTATCTCCAAGCAGAGCTACACGGGAACTTATCAGTGTATGTTGAGGGACAACAGAATAATTTGGGAGCCAAGCTGTTTGACAGTCACATCATGGCTCAGCCCCTTGCTTACTATGGAATCCTGGGTCAATTCATCCATCTCCCTGAATCACAGTTGCCTCATTAATAAAAAGTAGGCTACAATACACAGCTACATTGACAGCTATTGTTATGACTATATAACACAGGTTAATTACATAAATAGGCTCTAGCCCACAGTAGAACACTCTAGAAATGTTATTTTCTTTCCTCTGAATTCCCTTAATTAACATATAATTTTGAAAAATCCATAAAATCCTACCTGCTTGAAGAGTCTTCTTCAGAAGTATCAGCCACTATTTTAAAAAAAGTAAAATACATTTTAAAGCAATAAAAACACAGGACTTTAAAAGTACTGGGCTAATACATTGTTAGAAAGTATAACTTTGGGGCCACACCTGAAGACTACTGGAGTGAACATTAATCATATTATTGGTAGCCATTAATACATAAGAACATTTACTTTCTCTTTTTAAATATATCAAACACACACACAGGAAAATGGGATGTATCAGAGTTTGATACCTTCCCGTGCACTGCTATGTACAATGAACATAATCCTAACCAAAAAACCATCAGACTGACAGAAAATTATGTCATTACTGGAAGTAGAATCATAGACTAACCAAGTCAAACTTCAATAGCTTGAGTTTTCTGGACTCTTCCTAATTAGCAGCAGTCAGAACAAAGTATACTTATTTTGCCATAACACAATACAAACTGTCTAGCTCTTCAGTGAAGACTAGCTAATTTAAGATGAAACACTCTATCACAAGGAAGCTTAATCACCAGGCGGGCAGTTAATCACTTTAACTATGAACAATCACCCTTAAGCTACATAATCTTTACTCCCTGGAATGGAGATAAGAAACGCCCTAACCTTTGCAATTGAAATTGACAGGATTAAAATCAACTGGTATAAATGCAGATGAAACAAGACAATAACCACCAGAACTTCACTGGAGATCCTGACCAGAACTTGGCTGGAGATCCTGGCTAGAGACCCTGGCTAGGCTGCTGATCAACTGAACACTGTCTCCGTGTCATTCTTTCTTCGCCGACTCCGTCCACACCTTTGGGGACCCCTCGACTTGCTGGGGTTGGACCCCAACACCTAACCAAAAAAACCATCAGACTGACAGAAAATTATGTCATTACTGGAAGTAGAATCATAGACTAACCAAGTCAAACTTCAATAGCTTGAGTTTTCTGGACTCTTCCTATTAGCAGCAGTCAGAAGAAAGTATACTTATTTTGCCGTAACACAATACAAACTGTCTAGCTCTTCAGTGAAGACTAGCTAATTTAAGATGAAACACTCTATCCCAAGGAAACTTAATCACCAGACACCATACTTTGCAGCACAGCTACACGTAGGAGACAGACTCTTTCTGGCCCCATTTCATATTGCAAGATGAGTAGGAAAAACTGTGTGATTCCAGTTGTATAAAGTAGATCCCCTTGAGACGGTCTCCTTGCATTACTAGAGTGTGTCTGTTCCCACCGCATAGAGCAGGGTGGTCCAGACAGTTAGTGCTCTGCAGTAGTGCATAGGTCATTTTTCTCAACTCTCTCCCTTAGGCGGCAAATGCCTATAGATATCATTCTCTTCCAGCTTGTATGGGACATGTCATCAGATCCTATGCTGATGAACAACAACAACAAATAACTAAGATCAAAACCACCTTGGATAACTATATCAATTTACCTTGGAATTTTCATTTGTTAAACATGCAAAAAGATACCCACTGTATGAATCCTACCATACAATATTCAGGAAAAGGCAGATCTATGGAGACTAAGAAAGATCAGTGTTTCCCAGGGATTAGGGAGAAGGGAGGGATGAATAAGCAAAGCACAGAGGAGTTCTAGGATAGTGAAATGATTCTGTATGACACTGTAATGGTGGGTATGTGCCATCATACACTTTCAGTGCACATCCATCCATTGTTATAAATATCCCTCTCTGGTACAGGATGTAAAAAATTGTTATAAATATCCCTCTCTGGTACAGGATGTAAAAAATGAGCAAGGCTGTGTGTTTGGGGCTGTGTGGTTTATGGGCACACACTGTACCTTCCGCTCAATCTGACTGTGCACCTAACACTGCTCTAAAAAATAAGTCTTAGTAATTTTCTTCAAAATAATGTATCCCCTGAATCATCTATTAGCATATATCAACATATTTATGCTGTTTTCAAGACACAGTCACCTTAAAAATTAAGATAGAGATCCAAGTATAAGAAAATGGGGATTATCCTCACAATGGAGTGTAGCATATGGAAACACATAAACAAAGCAAATAGTGTTAAATGTATACATACTAGGGCAAGAAAATAACTAATAAATATTATTGAATAACTTCCTTTGTAATTATAAACAAGAATTTAGTGAAATATAAATAAAAATGAATCATGCATATAATTAAAGGACACTTTTTATTCTATTAAATCAGAAATCATTATACTGATTTTATGTAAAAATTATCTTGAAATATTAATTGGATAAAAAAGAAAAGCTGATCATTGCCTAATATTGCCCTAGTAATTTATGTACAAATACCTGTGAAATACTCGCCAGAGTCACAAAAGTGGCCAGCATTGCAAGCAATTACAGATGATGCGACTGAAAGCAGTACCATGTTACATTATCATATTACTTGCTTTAAAAACAAAATTTTAGGCCAAAGCCAAAAATTCAGTCAGGGCTATACCTGCTGTACAGAAACATTTCATACAGCGGGCCTAAGACTGCTATCCTTAGAAAGTCCTGCTTAAACGGCTACCCTTCAGTTGGTGTCTGAAAACCTGAATCTGGGGAGGGTTCCCCCCTTTCCCTAACTGAGAAGAGTGGCTCCCTAAGCCTAAATACCTTGTACAACCAATGGGGTCCATGCTGAACACTTGCTTTCCTTCTGGGAATCTAGAATTTTGGGACATGTGATGGGGAAGATGCCTATGTGATTAGTATGCCATAGAAACCTTGGTACTGAAGCTAACAAGACCGATATATGATATATTTCATGTGTGTGGTCAAAACTTGACACTTGAATAACTAAGCACATCCTGGAAACTCCACAGGGTGAGGACTCTTGGAAGCTTATACCATATGTCTGCCAACTTTGTCACACACACCTTTTCTCTTTGCTGATTTTGCTTTAAACCTTTCACTGTAATAAAACTCATGTATGAGCCCACCTATATGCTGAGTCCTGCAAATTTTTTAGTGAATAAACAAACCTAGGGGTGGGTTTAGAAACATCTAACAAAATTGCATTATGTAAAAATATCATTTGGATTGATGTGTTATACATGATTACAATACAAAAGTTGATTTCACTGAATACCTGTCCTTGATTTTCTTTCGGTCAGTGCTTGTTTTTGAGTTTTCTGTAGATCTATAACAATTAGAATAAAGACATGAAAAGGACAAATGAATCAATGATGTCAGAAAATTATGTGACACTAGCAACATTCCTATTTAGTCAGAATAAGAAATACAGAATCCTAATAATTGACATGTTCTATAGTATCAAAGTTCCAATAAAGGAAAGGAAAGGAAGACATCTCACTGACAAATTTCTCTAACTGAACAGGGTTTAATTCCCTTTTAATACAGTTATGAATCAATCAACTAACTGGACTAACTGAAAAAAAATTATTATCTATAATATATAAAAGCCCAGCAACCATTAGGGCAGAACAACTAGAACGACCAGAATGACTGGGGCTATGATGCACACCATGGCAGCCAACCAGCCTGATCTGGGCCGAGATTGCCCCCCCACCCCCACCCCCTTAGCTGTCCTGGCCCCCAATCCGCCCGAACTCCCTGATCTGGGGCTTGGCCGGCCCCCAACCACCCACGGCCCCTCCCCACAGCTGACCCCCACCCCAATCGACTCCCATCACCCCTGATCACTGCCTGGCTCCCTGGTGCATGTACATTAGTGCAAGCACAAGAAAATAATTATCAGTCCCTTCTGACCCTGACCAGAGTCTCCAGAGAACTCTGCTAATATTGCAGTCAAGGTTTGTAATTCTCCCTCCAGGGAAGGCAGCACCAGGAGTCCTTCCAAGTTAGCTAAAATGGCGACCTAAGCATTAACGGGATGGTGGCCCTTTGCAGAGGAATGTAGTGAGGCTGCGTGGGGATTTTGTGACATTGCAGTGCCTTGCAGATTAGGTGAGCTTTCAATCTCTCTTTAAATGGGGTGGCAAAGAAGACCTGTAGGCTGCCAGGAGCAACAGCGAAAGGTAGGCACATTCAAAAACAGAAAAACTTTTAAACAAACAGACATGAAGATCATATTGGGAAACAGAGTAGAGCCCCGGGAAGAACGCAAAAATCATTAAAGGGCCATCTTCCATCTTGATATACGTTTGAAAACAACACATAAACAACTTCACGTGAAATGCAAAACAGTTCTCTTGTGGGTTTTCTTTTGGCCATCTTTAAAGTATAATTAGATCCAGCTGGAGGAAAGCTACAGCTTCCAACATTAGACCCCCCGACAGGCCCTGCCCCCTATCAACCCTCATCGGGGAGGGCCGGATGGACCCCACCCATGCACAAATTCGTGCACGAGGCCTCTAGTATATAATTTTAAAAAGTGTTCTAATGATTACAGAGTTCTTTTTGCTCATTACTAATCTTTTAAAAAATTTCTTATTAAACTAATATCATGGCTCATCTACCAAAGGCAGTTGCTGACAGGACAAGTAAAAAGTGAAAGAAATTGTATGCAAAATGTAGGGATATCCATGGATATACCATCAAATTAAACATGTATGGAAAAGTACTGGTCTTTCTTGATGAACTGTTGCTCTTTCCTGCTGTTCAGTAAAGTCCTAGTCTTTGTGTCCAATCCAAATGCCAGTGCAGGCTCCAGCTGGTTTTGCTCAGTGGATAGAGCTTTGGCCCACAGACTGAAATTTCCCAGGTGTGATTCCAGTCAAGCACAAGTACCTTGGTTGCAGGTTCCTTGTCCCTGGTCAGGGTGCATGCAGGAGGCAACCAATCGATGTGTCCCTCTCAGAAACCAAGATGGCGGCATAATCCTTCACCACCCACATTTTTAATTTATATTATTTACTTTATTTGTGTGTAGGTGAACAACAACAACTGAAAAAATGCCAGTGTGCTACCTGAAAACCTATGAGTCACCTTAGATTTCTCTCTCCCCACTAAGGAATCAGGTTTAGAGTGTTTGCCCAGGATGAATTGCTAGTGACTGTTGTTGCTCTGTTTGTAAGCCTCCTGGGTACAGATGGCTCTCACAGGGGGGAAATACTACCAACTATTATTGTTCTTTCTTAAATTAGTAAGATTTGTTAAAGCAACTTTAATTGTTAACACCTTTTAAACATTGATTTAAAAAAAGAGAGAGTGAGAGAACATTGGTTTTTTTGTTCCACTTATTTAATGCTTGAAAACTTCATAGTGGACTTATGCTAGTCCAGAGGCAACATATTTTTTGGTCTCCTATCTCTTCATGTGGTTTCCTTTCATTGATCCTCTACATGAAGGGTCAGCAAAATAGGGCCCAAAGGCTGATACAAGCTGCCATCTGGTTTTGCAAATAGTCTCACTGGAACACAGCCGTGCCTACTCACTTACAGATTCTCTATGACTGCTCTCACACTACAATGGCAGACTTGAGTAGATATGACAGACCACATGGACTAAAATCAGTCCCTTTAACAGAAAAATCTTGCTGATCCATGCTTCAGATCACAACCAGAGGACCCTAATCATATGTATTCTTGTTAGTCTTCTGCCAAAAACTCCAATGAATCCCTGTAGTAAGTATTGCTGGCTCCCTACCTTAGTCTTCCTTATTGTTGGAGAACGACAACTGTATTTGGACATTTACTGTTCTGATACACAAAGAAGCTTGTATCTCCCCAGCTCCAGAGAGAGATATGATTATACTAAGCTCATTGAAGTCACTAGTTTACCACTAAAGGATTTACGAATGAACATGGGATATAACCCAAGCCCATCAAAAATTAGGGGAAGTCAACTCCAAGTCTCAGTTTTTTCCCTATTTAAAAGAAACCCATTGGCCAGGCCAGTATTGCTAAGTGGGTTAAGAGTTGACCCATGCACCAAGAGGTTCCTGGCTCAATTCCCGGTCAGGTCACATGCCCCAGTTGCAGGTTCGACCCCAGCAGTGGCAAGCAGGAGGCAGCCGATGGATGTGATGGTTCTCTCTCTTTGATGATTTTATCTCTTTCTCACTTTCCCTTCCTCTCTCTCTAAAAATAAATAAAAACATGTTTAAAAAATTTCAAGAAAACACATAGCTCAAATCACTAATCATGGAAATGCAAATTAAAGCCATAGAGAAGTACTATCTCACTCTTTTCAGAATGGCTGCTATCAAAATATAAATAGAAAGTGTTTTCGAGAACATGGGTGAGAGAGAAAGCCTCACACACTGTTCATGTGAATATAAATTGGTACAGTAATTGTGGCAAATAGCATGGAGATTCCTCAAGAAATTAGAAATGGAACTGCCATTCCTCGTCTGGGTATTTACCCAACAGATATATATATATATATATATTACACAAATTTTGAAAATAAATATCTGTGCACTCCTGTGGAGAGCGGCTATAGTGTTTGGACAGGATCAAGCCTTGGACTCACTTGTGGCAAAGCCACATACAAGTTCCAGCTTTAAGGGCAAAGCCCTCCAGCACAATTATAGCCAAAAGGCTGTGGTTGTAAGCTTGACCTTATAGTCCGACCCTGCAGTCCTAGGGTAGCTAAGGGATGTGGGCTGCAGGGGGTGCAGCAAGTGCTGCCTAAACAAAGCTTGATAGAGTTCAGAGAATGGCAACAATAGGAAAAAAGCAGATTTAAAATTCTCAAAAACATTATAAACATCTTGCCCTTGTTTTGCTTTGTGTGATCTGACTATAAAATAAAGATCTTGCTTATAGGCAGGGTCACTGTTTCCTCATCCAGGCACAGTGATTCACCTGGTCCCAACTGTATTCTTCTGTCTGTTGTCTTTAATCCTTCACCACCCCTCCTTCACCATTGGCCATGCTGGACACACTTCACACCCCTATGTTCACTACAGCATCATTCATAATAGCCAGGATATGGAAGCAACCTAGGGTCTTTCCATAGATAAATGAATAAAGAAGATGTGTTATGTACATGTTTTATGTATATATGTTATATATATGTATTATAATACATACATATACATATATATGTAGAGAGAGAGAATATATTACTCAGGCATAAGAAAGAATGGAATCTTGCCATTTACAACAACATGGATGGGGAGAGAGAGTGTTAGGCTAAATTAAATAAGTCAGAGAAAGTCAAATGTCATATGATCGCACTTACATATGCAATTTAAAACAATAAAACAAAACAGAAACAGGCTCCATAGCTACAGAAAACAAACTGATGGGTTTACAGAGGACAGTGACTTGGAGAGACGGATAAAATAGAAGAATATGAATAAGAAGTGCAACCTTCCAGTTATCAAATATATAAGCTACATGGATCTTGTGTGCAAAACAGGCAATGACCCAATGTATACTAATGTTGCATGGTGATAGGTGGTTACTAGACTTATCATTGTGAACACATCATAAGGAATGTAGGTGTCACATTATAATTCCATACACCAGAACGTAATATATTGTGTGTCAGCTACATTTTAACAAAAAATTATAACAAAAAAAGATCTAGTCTCTGGTGTAGGACTAAAGACTTTCATAAGCCTGTTGCTAGGCACTCCCCTCATTCCCAACTCTCCCCATGGCACACAGTTTGCCCCTTGGCAGCTGTACTGCTCACGAATCCCACAAAGTTCCCTTGTGCATCCCAGCCCTTGCACTGCTGTTCGTTCTGCCAAACGTGTCATCTCAAAACATGTTCTTCTTGCCAAACATCACGGTCTGTCTCTTTACCTGGTAAACTTCTTCATACTCTGCATACTTACTTTAAATACTACACAATTTTTTTTCAATTTTAATAAATTGATTAGCAAGTGAGTATGGGTAAGGGAGACACACAGAGAGAAAACATTGCTTTCTTGTTTCACATATTTATGCATTCACTGGGTTACTCTGGTATGTGCCCTGACCAGGCATCAAACTCACAACCTTGGCATATCCGGGACAAAGCTTGAAGCAAATGAGAAACCCAGCCAATGCCTCACCCACATTTTTAAAACTCTAATTCTCATCATGGATTTAAAGTGGCTGGCACACACTGTCACCCAATAAAAAAGAAAAAATAACTATATTTGTAAGCACCTTGTGCGATCTGGCGCCTAATAAGCACTGAATAAAGTATAGTAAATCACTACAATAATAAATGGCAATGATAATAACAAGCTCTTGGAGGCAGGCACGGTATTTGAATTCTGAAACATCACAGTAACAAGCACCTAAAGACGCCTGAGAGTTAAATGGCAGATCATTAAGCCGAAAAATGAATAACTGAACTTTGATATTTTCTGTGAAAATTCTGTTTAAAAAAACAAAAGAGAAATAAGCCCAGGAAAGCTCTCCCATATTATGCATACCTTCAAGGTCAAAACACTATTTCATCTCTGTGTTTCCTATAACCTGCAAAACCAACCTACACAAGTCCTCTGATAAACGTCTACTAAGTCCAAGGTGTCTTCACACAATTCAGATCGCACAATGAATAGGTAACATAGCTAGCATTTTTGTTATGGAGAAACATTTTTGTATATTTATTGTAATTTATTGAGTCCCAGGTTGGGCTATTTGAATATTTATTACGATTATTTTTTCACCAATGGCAACATAGCATCTTGTTCTACAGAGATTCCAGTGTCCTGATAATTATCAAATTAATAAAGTCAACATATCTCCTTCTGCTTTGTCTTCTGAAGATTGAAGTTGATATCATGAGACCTTGTTGGTATAATGTGAAAAATACACTATGCTTCTCAACAGGCATTGTTTTTCTGACTTCTGTACTATGGGTGGATATCTTTAAGACACAATGTCATTGAGATTCTTGCACACTGGCTAAGTGGTGTACTTCTTATTGTTTGCCATATGCTTGTGCTACCAGGAAAGTACTGTTGAGTTCCTAGTTTTAGTTTTTTGTTTTTTTTTTTTAGTGAGACAAATCACTATGCGATAACAAGTACTCACTTACTAAATATAATCCACTCACAGTTAAAACTAAACAAAAGATCCATTTTTAGAACAAGTACAATTTTGTATAATGTGAATATAGAGGAAATGTTCACAATCCTATCATAAAATCTTTTTCTTTTTTTACATAAAGATATCTTATGGGATTGTACGGATCAGG
>NW_005873165.1:0-28704 GCF_000147115.1 Myotis lucifugus
GTGTGTGGATGCGCTGCCTGCCCACGTATCCACACAAATGGGCCCACAGGTCCTCGTGTTTCTCTCTCTTTCTCCCCCTCCCCCATGTGCCCAAACGGTAACTGGCCCCCTGGCCCCCTGGCTGTACTGCACCCCACCCAACAGCAACCAAACTGTTCTGGGCCAACATCGCCACCTGGTGGTCATGGTGGAGAAGGGTCCTCACGCCTCAGCACCTCTTTTCCCTTTTTCTTCTTAAAAATTAAAGACATCACCTGTGTAAGCCCCCGGACCGGCTCCCCGCCAGTGTGCGTCCCTCGTCGCCGGAGGAAGTGCGTTTCATACGCTTCCTCTTTTCTCTCTCCCCGACTTCATCCCACTAAAAGGCCTGAAACATGAAGTAAGGCTTAAACTACTCCTGATCACACTTCCGTCCAACGGAAAGAAAACCACCTGCACTTAAAATGGTGTACGTTGTAATGAATGGTTTTGTTCACCTTTAAAATGCTCAACACTTTTCATAACCCTCCGGCACAGGGGCGCCCCGTCGGCAGGGTCCCGGGGGGTCGTGCGTTAGCATCAGAGTTTTCTGTCACAGCACGTGTCGCCATTTCTGCAGACGCTCACACACGCCTGCCTGTCTCCTCCTCGCACACTTTCGTTGCTTGCCCTCCTCCCAGCTGCGTCTCAGTGTCCCTTCCGCGGGATTTTTACTGGCCAGTCGCCGTGTGGCAGGAGTGCTCAGTCTTCCTTCGTTTTTCATTGAAAACAGTGCGCGCGGCAATCCCGGGGCCCGAACGCCTCCCGTGGGGCCGACTTCAGAATCCCTTTCCGACAGAAGCGTGTGTGGCGTTGGCTTATGCAGTGCCTCCATCCCATTCCCACTTTCACGGTTCCTTCTCCTTCGCCACAGAGACCGGTTCTGTCTGCGTTTCCCAGGAGCCCAGACGGGGGTCCTGGGCCCGTTCCGTGGGCTGGGCCTCTTCAGCTCTGGAGCCTCCCCCCCCCCCCCCCCCGTCTCAGCTGGTGGATGCCGGGCTCCCGTGAAGCCTGCTGTTGGTCTGGTTCTGTTACAGCTCAGACCTCGTGTCCCCGGGAGTAGTCAGGAGAAGGCCCTCCCTCGCGAACCACTGGTCTCCTGCTTGAACCTCTGGGGTGAGGGTGACGTCGTGCTGGCTTCCCCTCACGCTGTCCTCGCCCCTCCCGCCCGACAGGGTCCCTGCTCCGCGCCCATCGGAGCGTGTGCCCCGGGCCGGACACGCGAGTGTGGGCCGGCTCTCAATGGGGCACGGCCACCCCACGCCTTCCCTCTCAGCAGAGTGTCTTTACCTTCTTTTTAATTTCTTCTAAATGGGGGGGACTCCCACCCTGGCTGGTGTGGCTCAATGGATAGAGCTCCAGCCTGCGGACGGAAGGGTCCCGGGTTCAATTCCGGTCACGGACACAGGCCCAAGTTGTGGGTTTGATCCCCCAAAGAGGGCGTGCAGGAGGCAGCCGATCGATGATTCTTCCTCATCATTGATGTTTCTATCTCTCCGTCTCTCTTCCTCTCTGAAATCAATAAAAAAAAATATTTAAAAAAATAAATAACAATAAATGGAGGGACTCCCCCGTGCCAGCCACTGGCAGACCCGGAGGCGGCTCCACGGCCCCAGCCCAGGGCCCAGGTCATCTGAGAGCCCACGCCGGGTGGCCCGTGGCTCCGCCCTGGACGCTGCTTGGCCACGGGACACCACACCGTCACTTTCCTCTCCCGGGGCCCCCAGGAGACTTACAAGCAGGGGAGCAGCGAGCAGCGACCTGCCCTGGGCTCCCCTCTCCTGGGCTCCCCTCTGACCCTGTCTCCAGGGTCCCCTTTGCCCTGACTTCTCAGTGCGCGGCCAGCCGCCCTGTCTCGGCTCCTTTGCTGTAACATTCCCGAGCCAAAGCCCCGCCGAGTCTGTCTCCGGCTGCTTCCAGACGAGGCTTTCCCGGGAGCACAGCAGCCCCGGGGCCGCGTCTGTGGCTGTGATTTCACTGCTCAGCGGGTCCCCACAGCCCAGCGTGGCTCACTTCCTTCCTGTAACATTTCTAGGGCCAGAGCAGGGCCCTGCCTACACTCGCCTGTGGCCTCTGCTATCCTAGCCTTTCCTTGTCTCACGGTCCGCAGCTGTAATGAATGTGCTCTCAACCACCAAAAAAAAAAAAAAAGGAAGGAACTCGGAGCCCCCTGCCCCCTGCCCCCTGCCCTCTGCCCCTCACACTGTCCCCAGGAGTGGCCACGGCCGCAGCGAGGCCTGTCCATCTGAGTGGCCAGAGCAAGCGGGCGTTTCTGGCAGGTGCTGCCCGCCACCTGCTGGCGGGGCCTTTGGGAAAGCGAATCAGTTCTGAAGGGAGGCCTCTACCTGGTAAATGCGGGAGACAGAGCCGAGTGGAAGAACGAGGGAGGGGACCACCCCCGCCCCAGGCCCGGTTCCCGGCCTCCCAGCCCCAGGAGCCCTGGCCCCACCGCTCCCCCCCCACCCACCCCCCACCCCCGCTCGGCAGCCGGGCCTCCGCGCCGCCTCTGACGGAGAACTCGCCGCGCCGCTGCTCCTGTGCTCCGAGCCCCGGCCTCGCGGTAGAGCCCGCCAGGTGGTGATTAGGCGTCACCCAGGTGTTGGCGGTCGGAGGCCTGAGCTTTACGCCTGTTCTCGGTGCAGACGCCGTGGACTGTGGGCCGTGGAGATGAATTCCCTTCCACCGGGAAAGGTAGCCGGCAGCACTGAGGCCAGGGAGGCCGGGAGGCCGAGGCAGCAGCAGCCACTGGGGCCCCGCACACGGCTCCCCGCCTGTCTGCTGTCCTTGCTCCCTGAGCTGCTGGGACTCGGCCCCTCGTCTGGCAGCTGCATGGGGGGCGGGGGGTGGAGAAATAGGCCCTTCTGAGCTCTGGGCTCTAGAAGCCCTTCAGAGCCGCCGCCTGCCCAGGGGCCTAGAGGGAGGAGCCACCCTCACTCCTGGATCTCCAAGTCCAGGCGGCCCGTTAGCTGGGTCCGTGTTCCATCGCTTACTGTCTGTCAGTCTTCTCTCCAGAGAGCTGCGGGACACCTTGCCGGATGGCGGTTCGGAGGGGCTTGGCCACAGGACGCCCCGGCCCCGGCCCTGACGCTGATGGTGGTCACCCTCACCTCTGGGCGGGCCCCCGGTGGGGAGGGCGCAGGCTCCCCAGAGGCTCCACGCTGTCCCCGCGACCCGGGGACCCTACCCTGCTTAGAGCGAGGGCCCCCCTTCCCTGAGTGAAATAACCTCAAGGTGTCGTCTCTCCCCTTGCGGACGGCCGCGGGGACCTGTGGAGGGGCAGGCGGGAGGGCCGTGGTCCCCGCCATCCGCGTGGGGCGCCGGCCCCGCTGCCGCTGTGCTGCCACCTGCGGTGACAGTGCCTGTGTTGTGTCTTTCAGCCGGTCATGTGAAGGTAGAGGCTCAGAGTGATGAAGAGCGAGGGCGTGCCTGTGACATGAATGGGGAGGCGTGTGCCCAGGACTTGCGCGTGCTTGGCGCCGAGGGCGAGGACGTGAATGGCTCCCACGGCGGCCCGGGCGGCAGAGCGCTGTCCGGCGCTGGAGGCATCCGGCTTCCTAACGGCAAACTGAAGTGCGATGTCTGTGGGATCGTGTGCATCGGCCCCAATGTGCTCATGGTGCACAAGAGAAGCCACACGGGTAAGGCCTGGCGCGTCCCCCAGGGCCGGGGCCCGAGCAGGCGGAAAGGCGGGCACCGCGGAGGCTCCCAGTGGGGCGCGTCTCCCCTCCCCCTTCCCCCTCCCCCCTCCCCCCTCCCCCTCCCTCAGGGCTGGGGGCCCAGAGCACGTGGAAAGTCGGCACGGCCATGGAGGCTCCCAGTGCGGCGCGTCTCCCCCCTCCCCTCCCCCTTTCCCCCTCCCCCCAGGGCTGCAGAGAAAGGGACTCCCTCACTGCCAGGCCGACCCCAGAAACCAGAGCCTGAAACCGGAGGCTGGCAGCCTCAGGCCGGGGCAGTGGGTGCCGTGAGGCTCACGTGCCAGGGAGTCGCCCTTAGACAGCGAGACGGGACCCCACAAACAGGGATGAGAACCCCAAAACCTCCGCCTAGACCGTCGCTGAGAAGCCGGCCGAGCCACGCGTGTTACGTCCCAGCGTCAGGGCTGGGTGTGTGGGAACCCGGGCGAGCGCCGGCTCCCAAAGCGCAGTCCCCTCCCCTCCCGCTCAGGGCAGCGTCTCCAACCTCCGAGTCCGGAACAGCCCGACACCCACCCCGTCTGCTGGGGCCTGGGAGCCCGACGGGGGCGGGAGGTGCAGTGCCCCCACGGAGGACGGCAGCCCGCGTCCGCTCACCCCGGGGCGGGGGCGGGAGGGTCCCCTGTGCCCCTCCCTGTGCCCAGCACTCGGCCTGGGGGCCTACCGTCACCTGCTTCTCCCTCCGCTGTCCCGTCCCCACTAATGGGGTGCTTTTGCCTGTGCCGCGCCTCCCCGTCTCTTGAACAGAAACGCCGCTCTCCGCCGTAAACGTGGGCAAAACAGTCCATGTGCCAGCCCCATGGCCGCAGAGCGTCTGAGTCCGCCCCGCCCAGGGCTGGCCCAGCAGGTGGTCACGGAGCGGGCGTCAGCCCCACGCCCGGGTTGGGGGGGGGGGGACAGGCCAGGAGGAGAGACGTGCTGTAGTGACAGGGCGGGCGCCCTGAGGTGTCCTGGGCGCGAGGCCGCCTCGTGCGGGTCCCCTGGAGCGGAGACACTGAAGAGGAGCCGGAACCCCCGGGCACTGGGCCAGGGAGCCGTCCGGGAAGGGCAGGTGTTGGCGGCGTTGTGACTGTCATGTGAGTCAGGGCCGTTTCTAGGATGATGTCCTCCATCGGTCGTGCATCTGGGGGAGATGTTTATTTTCAAGCAGCATTCGTTTTCTGTAAAAATGCATATTTTAAAAGTGAGCGAACTTTGTTTTTCCCGATGGGTCCCTGACTCCTGGAGTCCCCGGTGAGGCCGGGTGTGGGTGAGGCCCGCTGGACGGCTGCCGGGCCCCTCCCCTCTGCCCCGTGTAGTGAGGTGCGGGGAGGGGACAGTGGTTACTGTGATGGACCCCCCCCCCCCCCAGTGCAGGAGTCGCCCTCCCAGCTGAGTGACTTCCCCATGGTTCTGTAGGGCCTGACTCCGCGCACGGCCTCCTAAATGAATGGATGCGCGGTCAGTCCCGGCGCCCTCCACCGCCCGGACACCGGCTCCTGCCCCGTGCAGGGAACTGCGTTCCCTGGAGAGGCCTGCGGGGTGGCGGGGCGCGGCCCGGGCTGACAGCTGCCCACTTCTCCCACGGCCAGTCCCTCGCTCAGAACCAGGGACCGTCTCCATGGCGCTCACAGGCAGACGCGCAGGGGTCACGGGGGACAGGGAGGGACATGGCCGCGTGGGTGACCCGCAGGCCTGCACAGAGGCGTCCGCGCACGGGGATCTGCGTGGAACATGCAGAAAAGGCCCGCACTCTCTCCACAGGCCCCGCTCCGAGTTCCCTGAGTCTCAACCTCTGAGAGCCGGGCGCTCGGCGCCTATGACCAGGCCGAGCCTGCTGGGCCCAGAGGAGGCCTGGGTGCTGGCCGGGCCGAGCGTCTGCGGGGGGCAGGGGGCACAGCCGAACGGGCATTTCCGAGGGCCCTTCCTTGGGGGCCTGGTGAACCTAGTGAGCTCATGTCCCAAGAAGCCAGGACCCGCCCCGTCCCCCCCCCCCGCCCCCCAGCAGCCCTCACGGAGCGCGCTCTGCGAGTCCCGGGCCCGCGTCACACGCGTGCCAGCGCGGCAGGAAGAATGGGCGTCCAGGAGAGCTGGCCGCGGGGGGGCCCGCAGCGCAGGGCACACAGAGCCGCAGGCACATCACAGTTCCCTCTCGGAACGGCCGCCGGCTTCCTTCCCGACCTGCTCTGCGGAGGGGACACAGCTCCCAGGGTCTGTCCTTCCTTTTCTTTAAATATTTCTATGGAATCCAGAGAGGAAGGGGGAGGGAGGGAGAGAGAGAAACATCAGTGATGAGAGAGAATCACTGATTGGCTGCCTCCTGCATGCCCCCCACTGGGGACCGAGCCCACACCCAGGCATGTGCCCTGACCAGGAATCGAACCCTGACCTCCTGGTTCATAGGCCGACGCTCACCACTGAGCCACGCCGGCCAGGCCAAGGGTCCATCCTGTGTGTCTCCACTGAGACACCGGCTCCCGGCAGGGCCCGCCCTGGGCTTGCCCCCCACAACCCTCAGACCTCAGGAGCCAGTGCCTCGTCCACGGGGAGGGGCTCTAGCTGTGGGTCGTCCAAACACGTGTCACCGGAGTGTCCCCCATCCCCGTCTCCAGCATTTCCACGGCATGAGACCTCCTGACTGACTGTCCTTCCAGAACCCCCAGTCTGAGGGTCCCCGGGCAGAGCTGGGTGCCCCCGCACACGGGGACCTTTCTCTCCTTGGGGTCACACAGGCACATGCACACACATGTGTGGGAGCAGGGCCGGGGTGTTCCTGACAGACAGTGAGTGACATGCTCCCTCTGTGGGGCACTCCTCGGGGTGCCTGGCCCCCCCGCTCATGGGCTGGTGACTCGAGGGTCAGTTCTAGTTCGTTCGCCCTGGCTCCCGCCTGCTGGCACTAACCCTCTCCGCTCGGCATCCCGTCCGGACGGGTTTGGGCGCGCCTCGCACATCCTGGTTAGTGTCAGGGTCCCCCCGCCCCGCCCCCCGCCGGCTGCAGTGGGCGTCACTGCACATCAGCTCCGGCAGCCACAGCAGCACCCACCTCACCACAGAAAGGGTGGCGCTGTGACGCCGGGTGCCCCGCGGCCTGGGGGAGACACTGGTGCCGATTTCACCGGGACGGAGGCCACGGCTGGGTCACTTTGGATACAGGACGGCGCACATGCCATGTGAGCCCGTTGGGAAGACTGTGAAATACGCATCGTAATGGGTTCGTTTTCCTAAGAAAAGTCTGTTCCCAGGAGGCGTGTGTTCATGGCAGCTCAGTATCAGGCGTGTGTTCATGGCAGCTCAGCGCCAGGCGTGTGTTCATGGCAGCTCAGCGCCAGGCTGGGTGGTCGTACGTAGAGCATCTGTTTTGGGGGAGCTGCCGTGTTTCCCGAACAGGACACGGGCCTCACCGTGAAAGTGAGCGCTGAGTGGCGGGTCCCAGCTCCGAGTCCAGCGCCCGCACTGCCTCAGAGCGCATTGTCCCAGGTGCCCGCTGCTCCCCTGTCGGGCCCGGAACTTAGGGGCGTGCGCTGCCCACACAGCAGAGCTCGACCCCGTCCTCGGCCACCCCACTCACGGCCCCGCCCGGAGACAACCCGAGTCACAACTAAACTGCATCCTCGAGTATCGCAGTGAAGCTGCCACACCTGTGGGAGGCCCCGCCGTGGCCTCGCGGTTCGGGCGGCGGGGTGCCTCGCCGGGCACTGCCGGGCCAGGGGGCGCGGGGCTTTAGGACGACGACGCGGAGTTTCCATCCCGGTCTTCAGGCCGCCCTTTCTCGGCTCCTCCTCCTCCTGCCGGTCCCCGCGCTCTCTCTCCGTCTGTCTCCTTCCTGGTCGCCTGCGAAGGGACAGACAGGTAATGGAGAAGAAATTGAAAGGGAAATACAGAGAGATGTAAATGAAAAGAAGTTATTATAAGTGTTATAATGAACTGCCTTTCATTTAAATATAAGAATGTAACGCTGAAATGAACTTGTGATCCTGAAATGCATTTTTAATGAGTTTCCTTTTTATTTTGCTGCTTCAGTGGCATATTTTAAAGACCCTTTTGAAAAAAGCCACATTAAAAAGCCCCACCAAATGCCACAACACGCAGAACTGGATATTGGTTTATTCCAAAACTGCTGATCAGGAAGAGCGGTTCCTCATCACAGCACGTTGCAGCCACTTTATTCAAATGAGTTTGAATTTGCATTGTGATGTGCCGTCCTGATTTAGGGGAAAAAATTAGATTTTCAGATCAAATTGACCCAACCAGTGAAGCGTGAGGGGCTGGCAGGTTGCGTCTGAGAGCCTGACGTGCGATCAAACCTGCAGCCGGGGGACGTCGCTGGCCCGTGGGAAGCAACTTTCTTGCCCGCGGCCCCCTGTCATCCAGGCCGCGTCCCCCTCTCGTCCAGGGCGTGTCCCCCTCTCGTCCAGGGCGCGTCCCCCTCTCGTCCAGGCTGCCTCCCCCTCTCGTCCAGGATGTGTCCCCCTCTCGTCCAGGCTGCCTCCCCCTCTCGTCCAGGCTGCCTCCCCCTCTCGTCCAGGATGTGTCCCCCTCTCGTCCAGGCTGCCTCCCCCTCTCATCCAGGCCGCGTCCCCCTCTCGTCCAGGGCGCGTCCCCCTCTGGTCCAGACTGTGTCCCCCTCTCGTCCAGGGCACGTCCCCCTCTTGTCCAGGGCGTGTCCCCCTCTCGTCCACGGCACTCCCTCGGGTCCTCCCGGGGCCGGGCCTGCGCTCACCGCCCGTCTCCCTGCAGGAGAGCGGCCCTTCCAGTGCAGCCAGTGCGGGGCCTCCTTCACGCAGAAGGGCAACCTGCTGCGCCACATCAAGCTGCACTCCGGGGAGAAGCCCTTCAAGTGCCACCTCTGCAACTACGCCTGCCGCCGGCGGGACGCCCTCACCGGTCACCTGCGCACACATTCCGGTAGGTCCTTGGGCGCAGGCGGGGCCAGGGAACCCTCCCCGCCGGGTGGCCCGCTCCCGGGTGCAGCCCTGATGACTGGGTGGCATCTGTGTCCCCGTCATCCTGCGGTTTCCCCATGAGCCTGAGGAGGTGGGTGGGCAAATCGCACAGGAAGTCCCGCCTCCGGGAGAGTATTTCCAAAGAGGCCTCGCCCCCCCTTCCCATCAGGTAAGTGGGTCTTTTTAAAGCAGCGGTTCTCAACCTGTGGGCTACAACCCCTTTGGCGGTCGAACCACCCTTTCACAGGGGTCGCCTAAGACCATCCTGCATATCAGACATTTACATTATGATTCATAACAGTAGCAACATTACAGTGATGAAGTAGCAACGAGAATAATGTTATGGTTGGGTCACAACATGAGGAACGTATTTAAAGGGCCAGAAGGTTGAGAACCCCTGTTTTAAAGGATGGCCTAGCTGTACTCTTACTGGGCGTCACGCTAATGCCCAGAAAGCCCCAAATACACGTCTGTGTGGCTTGTCAGGCCACACACAGGGTTTCGGGAGCTCAGTAGCCATCATTGCAAAGGTGATAATGACCCTCACCAGGGCCTGTCCTGATGGGTGGACGCCTGTCCCCTGAGGGCACGCTGACCCACTGGGCCCGGTGTAGCTCCCGCACCGGGAGCCGTCATCCCTCCGCCAGGAGGACACGTCCCACACTGTGGCCAGCACATCCAGGGCCGGAGGGCCAGCTGCGTCGCAGTGAGCAGGACGCCCCGTCCTCAGCTCCCGCCGTGAAGCGCGGCCTCAGATCAGATCTCTGCCCCCTGAGCAGTCCGCTGTTTTCCATGACCCGGTGGCCCCACTCTTACCGGCCAGAGGAGGGCGGTGGGCCTGCGGTGGCCCCTGTCCTGCAGGAGGCCTGGGACGGAGGTGACAGGCCCTGGCCCTGCCCACGGGGCCGCCCATGCCCACCAGGCTGTCTCCCCCGAGCAGGGCCCTGGGACCGAGAGAGGCTGCAGACCAGCTCCCTCACGACCTCCCGGGCAGCACCGATCGGAGGGGCCGCCCCTGGAGCAGGGCAGGGTTTCCTGGGCTCAGACCCTCTCCCTCCCCAAGGGGAGCGCGTGTAGTTAGTGTCGGGTCCGGGGGCCTCTTCTGGGTCCATGGATGTGTCCCCATGTGCCAGGCACCCCAGCACCCGGGGAGGAGACAGGTGCCAGGCAGCAAAGCCCCCCTCCCCGTGCGGTGACGCAGTGTCCGAGGGGCGGGGAGCACGCGGGGCGGGCCGTCTCTGGGTGGGAGGCCTCAGGGAGACTCCAGCAGAAAAGGCCCGAGTGCAGGCTGAGAGGGGAGGCCTGACTCACCTTCAGAGACGCCCCGGATGCGCAGTTCAGCAAGTGGCCCCGAGAGGGGCTCGGGCGCCGGTGAGCACGCGCCGTGGACGCGGTCACGGTCCTGCCGGCGCAGCTCGGAGTTCACCCGGAACAAGGGGCTGGGGTCCCGGAGCCCCAGGCGTCCCCTCTCCGCCCTGACCTCCTTCCTGGTCATCCGTAAGGAGGAGACTTCCAAAACACTCGTGGTTGTTAACTTGTGACCGTTGGGGTGAGGGTTTAAAATCTGCCAGGAAAGGAGCCGCACAACGCGGAGGAGCGGCTCCTCCCAGCGAGCGAGCAGGTCAGCCAGGGTCACCGTGGGGTCAAGGTCACCGCCCCATCCGGGACGGGGCAGGCACTGCAGGCGACAGGGGCCTCCCCACAGTGGGAGGGTGGTGAGCGACAGTGGGTGTCTCTCGTGTTTCCGTGTGTCGGTAAGGAGAGGCACGTGCTGTCCCGTGGTGTGAAGGCGTGCAGGGACTAGGTGGCAAGCAGGCCCGTCAGGCCTCAGGTGTGACGCTGCGGCCTGGGGGCCACGCCTGCCAGGTGGTCGGGACGGGATGTGGCAGACCCCGTGGCTGAGGGGCCAGGCAGACATCAGCCAGGTGACGGGCACCGGCCGGGTAGCAGGCACGCCTTCCCCCCGGCTCGTCCTCAGCTCACGGCGTCCGGGGTGACGCTGACTGACAACAGAACCTCTCCTGCATCCTCGCCAGTCCTAGGAGCATAGGGGGCTGCCCTGTCCTGCCCGCTGTGACGCTCAGGGGAGCGGGTCGGTGTTTTAGGGCAGTGGTCGGCAAACCGCTCTTTGGCCCCTTCAGTGTGGCTCTTCCACAAAATACCGGCGACGCCTGCCTGTTCCTTCGAGGCGGCCTGCTCTCCGCTGTGTGAGGAATTCTCGGCGACAGAGGCGGGCTGTACGCCTGTTGGAGCCACGATGAGCGAGGGGGCTGTCCTGTCGTGAGAAAGCCATCCTGCCCCTGGGCTGCTGGTCACTCTGGTCTCCCGGTGCCGTGGATGCACGGCTCTCGGGAAAAGGATTCAGGAATGTGGCCGCCTCCCGTGCTGGGGAAACAGCCACTGCTCCACCTGCCAACGACTCCATCCGGCTCCTGGCTTCCCAGCAGCTGTGCCGAGTAGCGAGGTCCCTGCAGAACTGCCCACACTGACAGCGGGGGGGCCCTTCCTTCGTCACCGCTTCCCGGGAAGTTGTGTGTTTCGTCGGAGACTTTCTCCCCCGGAGAGCACCGGGCGATGCTTCGCTGCGCGCGTCAGTTCCGCTGTCACCGTGGACGCGTTTCTTAGGCCCAGAGCCCACACCAATCACATACACAGTGATGGGCACCCAGACCCCAGGACGTATTCCCGGACCTTTGCTGAGGTTCTGGCTTTTCCAGGAAAGGACGCGAGGGGCTCTCTAAGGGCTGCTTGTCCCAAAGGAGCACGCAGCTCAGGCAGCGTCCTGTATCTCAGGTGTTAGGGATACGGCGCCTGCTGCAGGTGACGGTCCTTTCTCCTACTGAACGTTCCGGAAGGCTGCGGGTTTGTCTCGGTCTCCGGAACCGGCGCGTCTGTCCACCTGCGGACAATACAAGCTTCGGTGGCCCATTTCACCCAACATGCCTACTCGGATGGTTTTGATTTTTCTGTGAGACGTTCAAGTGAGTGAACCCAACGTGAGGAGAAGGAAGGCGACTACGCTGGTCTGAGAATCGAAGTGCACATTCTTCTTTTTGGGTTAACCCTCACCCGGGATGTTTTCCCATTGATTTTAGAGAGAGAGGGAGAGAGAGACAGAGAGAAACATCGATGTGAGAGAAACACACTGATGGGTTGCCTCCTGCACGCGCCCTGGACAGGGCCTGGGCCGGGGAGGAGCCTGCAACCGACGTATGTGCCCTTGACCGGACTCGAACCCGGGACCCTTCGGTCGGCAGGCCGACGCTCTATCCACTGAGCCACACCGGCCAGGGTGGCAGCGCATGTTCTTTATCGAAGTCATTGAAGACCTTTGTCTGTCTCACCCCGTAAAGGTCTGGTGGAAAAGTCTGGAAACTCAGGCCCAAGGGGAATCCTAGTCCCCTGCCCACAGCCCTGCCCCGTAAAGGACTCACCGCCTGGAGCTGCCGCCCTGCGTGGCGTTTGCATTTACCTCGTCATCAGTGACAGCTAAGCAGGGCGAGAGCTTCGACCTCCGGACACCGCTCACCGGCCAGTGCTCAGCAGCCGCAGGTGGCTGGTGGCCGCCCCGTTGGACGCGCAGTAGAGCAGGGCCCCTTCGCAGAGCGTCCAGCTGGATGGGCCGGATCCAGAAACCTCGCCCTCCTGGGGCCTTCGGGAGAAACACAGAACGTGAAGTGAGACAAGACAATGCCGTTTGGCAAAGACATGCTCACGGCGTTGAAGAGACTCATTGCCGTGGTTTCCTGAGGCCTCCGTCACCCCGCTTCTGCTGGGTGGAGTTTCCTTGGGGTGCCTTAGGTCTGGCCCCGGGGACAGGAGTCCGACCGAGGAAAAGAATCTTTTTTTTTAACATATATTTTTATTGATTTCAGAGAGGAAGGAAGAGGGAGAGAGAGATAGAAACACCCATGATGAGAGAGCATCATGGATCGCTGCCTCCTGCAAGCCCCCCACTGGGGATCGAGCCCACAACCTGGGCCTGTGCCCTTGACCAGAATCGAACCTGGGACCCTTCAGTTCACAGGCCGACGCTCTATCCACTGAGCCACACCGGCGAGGGCAAGAATCTCATATGACTGGCCAGCACGCGCCTCCCTCCCACCTCTGCCCGGGGACCCCACCCCTGTCACACCGCGGGGGCGCGTTCCCTCCAGGTGGAGGACAGCGATTTCCGCAGGAGAGACGTGGTCCGGAGCGGGGCGAGCGCAGGGGGAGCGGGACTCGCAGGGGTCCTGGGAGCATCGAGGAGACCCCTTGGCGTTGGCCTGGTGGCGGCTGGCAGTTCCGGCCGGTCCCGGCGCTCTGAGCTCTGAGGGCAGGGCCCGCTGCCGCCTGGCTGACGACTGTGCTGCATGCTCCCCTCCCCGAGGCCGGCGTTTAATCGGCGTCTCGAACTCGGTTCTGTCTCTGCAGTTGGTAAACCTCACAAATGTGGATATTGTGGCCGGAGCTATAAGCAGCGAAGCTCCTTAGAGGAACATAAAGAGCGCTGCCACAACTACTTGCAAACCATGGGCCTTCCCGGCACGCTCTACCCAGGTAAGCGCCCGCCCGCCCGCCCGCCGGGAGGGAGCCGCCCGGCCCCAGAGGGGCGTGACCTCGAACCCCGCCCCCTGAAATCTGGGGAAGTTTCTAAGATAGTAGTGACCATTAACATTTTGGGGTTTGTTTTTTTATGTGTTGTTTTTTTAATTTTTGGTAACTTTTGTTTTTAATCCTCACCCAAGGAGTAAGGACATTTTTTCCATTGATTTTTAAAGAGTGGAGGGGGGAGAGGAAAGAGAGAAAAACATCAACGTGAAAGAAACACATCGATGGGTTGCCTCCCACTCGCGCCCCAACCGGGGCCTGGGATTGAACCTGCAACCGAGGTACACGCCCTTGACCGGGAATCGGGCCTGTGACCCTTCAGTCGGTGGCCGGCGCTCTGACCACTGAGCAACACCGGCCAGGGCTGGGTAATGGTTTTTAGCCGGGAGTACTGGTTGCTTCTTTGTGCCGAGTCGCCAAGACAGGACGTGAACACGCTGGAGAGACGGCTCGCATGAGGTGTGTCCACTCAGCTCCCAGGCTGTCCCGGTCGTGGGCGCGAGAGCACAGCTTGCCTTGGCCCTGCCGTCGGCAGCGTGCGCTGCACAGCTCCGGCGACTCTCACCTGTGAAATGAAAGCAGCCAAGCCCCGGCCCGTGTGGCTCAGTGGGCAGAGCGCCGGCCCTCAGACCTGAAGGGTCGCAGGTTCGGTTCCGGTCAAGGGCACGCACCGTGTTTGCAGGTTCGATCCCCTGCCCTGGTCTGGGCGTGTGCGGGAGGCAGCCAACCCCTGAGTCTCTCTCACATCAGTGTTTCTCTCGGCCTCTCCCGCTCCGTCCACTCTTTCTAAACATCGATGGAAAACATCCCCGGGG
This sequence comes from Myotis lucifugus, assembly GCF_000147115.1. NCBI lineage: Eukaryota > Metazoa > Chordata > Mammalia > Chiroptera > Vespertilionidae > Myotis > Myotis lucifugus. The sequence continues at coordinate 14,044 of NW_005873165.1, forward strand.
GAGGGTTAACCAAAAGAAAAAAAAATACAGGAGTGGCACTTCCTGCCGGGCCGACGGCACAGGAAGAACCGAGAGGAGGAGCCGGCGTGAGAGCGTGGAGCGTCCACGCGGTCACACATGTACCTGGACACGGGGTTAGGGCACCCAAGTGCTGCCCCCCGACACTCGGTTCTGTTCTGCCCTCGATGGCAGTCGGCGGAGACGTCGACCGACCGTGTGCTCGATGGTCAGAGTCACCGTGTCCTGCCATGGCCGCTTGGCGCTCCGGGGGCCTGGAGTCCCTCCCGGGATATCCTCGAGGCGAGAGGCTCCAGGTTGGCTCGTGCTGGCGAAGGCCCTGGGGACCCACGGAGGCACATGGACGAGTCCCCGGAGACGGCGGCTGGGATGGGGGCAGGCGGGGGCGGGGCTCCTGGCTGCTGGGCGTGGCTGTGCCCTCCCTGCCTCTGGTCCCCTGTCCTTCCCACGCCCCCACCCGCCCAGTGGGCGCCCTCGCAGGCTCTCCCCTCCGTCCCCTCAGCTGGGCCGGGCCTTGGGATGAGGTGCGGACAGAAGGGGGCGTACAGGATGTAGAGGAGATGAGTGTTGGTGACCACAGCAGCTCTGAGTCAAGAGCACCCTGGTCACCTGTCGTACTTGGGCCCTGTCCGTGCGGACACAGGTTTCGCTGGAGGCTCAGGGGCCCTTCGCGGGAACGGGGGGCGGAGTGGCCGGGAGCTGGGAGCTGGGGCTGGCGTGTCCCTCACTGAGACGGCCCTGAGGTTCCCTCAGGACCCAGCCTCCTGGTAGAGGGGAAACCAGGCCCTCGGAGAGGGAGGGGGACGGAGCCTACGGAAGCCCGTCGTGGGGAGTGCGACCGGCGAAGGGAGGGGTTAGGGCATCGGGTTGGCTGTGTAATAAACACTCGTTCCTCATGTCCAGTGTGACATACACGGTGCCGTGGACCAAGCGGAGAGAGATTTTCTCACCGTGGCTCTCAGAGCGCCCAGCGAAGACAGAACGATGAGAAACAACCGTAGCGGGCAGTGCGCGGGCGTGAGGAAGAGCCACGCGGAGACCAGAGAGATGGGGGGGGGGGGTCCCTCAGACCCGGGCGTGGCCAGCACCACAGGGGCTTGGGCATCTTGCTGGCACCTGGGGGCCGTGTAGCAGAAAGGACCCTGGGAAAGTCGGTGGGGAGTTGGCGGCTTTGCAAGCAGAGCGCTGTCTGGTGCCTGTTAAACTGCAGCTGCAACTCGGGGCTCCTCGAGGGACAGACATCCAGGGGGAGAGGCTGCAGGATCCGCTTCCCATGCATCCGGGGGTCAGATGGGCTTGGAGGCCGGACGGGGCCCTGAGCATCGGAGGGGGGTCCCCAGGGGTCAGATGGGTTTGGGGGCCGGACGGGGGCACTGAGCATCGGAGGGGGGATCCCCGGGGTCAGATGGGCTCGGGGGCCAGACGGGGCACTGAGCATCGGAGGGGGGGTCCCCAGGGTCAGATGGGCTCGGGGGCCGGACAGGGGCACTGAGCATGGAGGGGGGTCCCCGGGGATCAGATGGGCTCGGAGGCCGGACGGGGGCACTGAGCAGGAAGGGGGGTCCCCGGGGGTCAGATGGGTTTGGGGGCCGGATGGAGGCACTGAGCATCGGAGAGGGGTCCCCGCGTCCTCAGCCCCGTGTCTGTGGGTAAATCGTGGGGAGATGGAAGGGTTCCACTTCCAGGCGAGACCCTGCAGGAGGCAGAGCTGTGTCCTCCGCGGGGAAGTGACGCAGGTGTGAGGAGAACCGAGGCCACAGGCTCCCCGCCCGCGGCTCCCTCTGGCTCTGACCCTCGCAGTCTCCGTGGCCCTGGGTTTTCCTGCGGCTCAGGGTCCAAGCGGAGCCAGCTCTCCCCGCGCTGCCAGGGCCTGCTGCGGCGTCCTGAGCGTCTCCTCTGCCCCTGCGTCTGTCCGTCCGTCCGAGGGCCTGGGGAAGGGGCGGGTCCCGGCTTGCTGGCTCTGGCTTCCCTCGGTTCTCAGAGGCCCCTCAGGCTTGGCTGGGGTGGGGGTCGGGGAATATTTGAAACGCTAAGGGGACGGGTCAGGGGGACACAGTCATCACCGTCCACTCTCGGGGACAGTGGTGAGGCCCGGCCCTTGGGTGTTGGGGGCGGACGTGCAGACCAGGGGGCCTTGAGCGGGTGGCTCTGGGCAGCTCTGTTCCTGGCCGGTCACTGGGAAGAGGAGAAATCATCTCTGCTGAAGGCCTGGCTACTTTTTTTATATATATATATTTTTTATTGATTTTGGAGAGGAAGGGAGAGATAGAAACATCAATGATGAGAGAGAATCATGGATCGGCTGCCTCCTGCACGCCCCCCACTGGGGATCGAGCCCACAACCCGGGCCTGTGCCCTGACGGGGAATCAAACCCTGACCTCCTGGTTCACAGGTCGACGCTCACCACTGAGCCAGGCCGGCCGGGCGAGGGCCTGGCTTTGTAGGCCTCTATCGCGTGTCAGATGGACGCTGGGCGACCGTGCGGTCCCGTCAGCGTTCCTGAGCGCCCTCCGTGTCTTTGGTTCTAGTTATTAAAGAGGAGGCGAACCACGGCGAGGCGGCCGAGGACCTGTGCAAGGCGGGCGCCGAGCGGGCCCTCGTGCTGGACAGACTCGCAAGTAACGTCGCCAAACGTAAGAGCTCTCTGCCTCAGAAATTCGTTGGTAAGAGTTCCACGTTTGCTGTCTCTAAACACAACGGTGGGGGTGTGACCCTCGGGGTCCCTAGGGGAGGTTGGGAGAAACCAGTGCTGGCTCCGGGGAGAAACCAGGCGGGGGGGGGGGGGGCGGCCTTCCTTCATGCCTGGGCTTTCCCCAAGGGGCTCACACAGGACAGACGTTCCCCCGGGGGCTCAGCCAGACGGTGTCGGGGCCGGGCACTGGCTGGGACCTGCCTGTGGACACTCGGTGGGCACTGGGGGTGGCGGGTCCGTGGGCCCAGGGTCCGAGCGTGGACACTGGGGGTGGCTGGTCCGTGGGCCCAGGGTCCGAGCGTGGACACTGGGGGTGGCCGGTCCGTGGGCCCAGGGTCCGAGCGTGGACACTGGGGGTGGCCGGTCCGTGGGCCCAGGGTCCGAGCGTGGACACTGGGGGTGGCCGGTCCGTGTGCCCAGGGTCCGAGAGCGGCCTGGCTCGGCCTGGCTCACAGCACAGCCGGACACCCCAGCCTGAGCTGGGCGCGGCCGTTGTCACACGGAGCGCCCTACCCGCGCCCTTGCAGGGTCCTGGGCAGACTCGGGCAGCGCCTGCCAGGAGGAGAGCCCTGGAGAGGGGCCCGGCCGGGCGTGCGCTCCCAGGGGCACCTCCACCTATGACGGGCTGTGAGGGCACCTGGGGCACTGCCCGCGGGAGCGTGCCGTCCGCTGTGGGTGATGGGCACACGCCGAGCATCACCAGGCCGCACAGGAGGGCAGACCGGAGGGCAGAGGCGCGGCTGGGGCCACCTGGGTGTCGGTCACGGCCACGCGCTAACACGGTGGCCTTGGTTCAGTCTCTGTGTCTCACGGGGTTTTGTAAAGTAAGGCCAAGGTTGTGAGAACATTTAGCAACTGTCAATATTAGGTCAACTGTTACCACTGGGATAAAATAGACAGAGGACAGGGAGGGGCCCTCAGGGAGGACAGGGCGGGGCCCTCAGGGAGGAGCACAGAGCTCTAAAGGGAGGACTGTCGGTGGCTGGGGGTTGAGAAGGTGGCGGAAGGAAGTTAAAGACACTTTTGCAAACCACCGGCTGGGACGCTGGGGAGCCGCCCACACGTGTGAGCTGCAGGCTGTGCCCAGGAGCCTGCACTTCCTGAGCAGCGTGGGGCGGAGTCACGGGCCACAGGAGGCTCCTGGCCGTGGGCGTCAAGTCCCCTGGGCTGGGGGGGGGAGGGCGGTGCAGGGCTCACCCCTGGGCTGAGGGGGTGCGGGGCCCACCCCTGGGCTGAGGGGGTGCGGGCTCACCCCTGGCGGTAGGACAGGGGCTGTCGGGGACCAGGGAGAGGCAGCAGGGCGGACGCAGCGAGGGGCCAGAGGCTCGTTGGGGTCACTGCCTCTGGGAAGGGGCGCTGGGCAGCTTCCTCCTCGCCCTGCCAAGGCCTCTGTGGGGAAGGTGGGCCGGTTTGAGCTTTTGGAGGCTCCGCCCCGTGAGCCTGTGTGGAACCCCTGCTGCTGCCGCCGGGGAGACCCCAGTGTAGGTGCTATCTTGAGGCGTCGGAGCTCCCACGTTTAAAAAAAAAAAAGAAAAGCCGGCTCCTGGGCCATGAGGCTGTGCAGGCCCCGGTGTGTGCGCAAAACAACCATCAGAAGGTGGCCGCAGCCGTGTGCCTGCGTGTGCCTGCGTGTGCCTAGCCAGTGGTCGGCAAACTGCGGCTCGTGAGCCCCATGCGGCTCTTTGGCCCCTTGAGTGTGGCTCTTCCTAAGCCTTAGGAGTACCCTAATTAAGTTAATAACAGTGTACCTACCTATATAGTTTAAGTTTAAAAAATTTGTCTCTCAAAAGAAATTTCAATCGTTGTACTGTTGATATTTGGGTCTGGTGACTAATGAGTTTGCCGACCACTGGTAGCCGTGTGCCTGCCGTGTGCCTGCCCTGTGCCTGCCCTGTGCCTGCCTGTGTGCCTGCCGTGTGCCTGCCGTGTGCCTGCCCGTGTGCCTGCCCTGTGCCTGCCCGTGTGCCTGCCCGTGTGCCTGCCGTGTGCCTGCCGTGTGCCTGCCCGTGTGCCTACCCTGTGCCTGCCCGTGTGCCTGCCCGTGTGCCTGCCCTGTGCCTGCCCGTGTGCCTGCCCTGTGCCTGCCCTGTGCCTGCCCTGTGCCTGCCGTGTGCCTGCCCTGTGCCTGCCGTGTGCCTGCCGTGTGCCTGCCCTGTGCCTGCCTGTGTGCCTGCCCGTGTGCCTGCCCTGTGCCTGCCGGTGTGCCTGCCGGTGTGCCTGCCCTGTGCCTGCCGTGTGCCTGCCCTGTGCCTGCCGTGTGCCTGCCGTGTGCCTGCCCTGTGCCTGCCTGTGTGCCTGCCCGTGTGCCTGCCCTGTGCCTGCCGTGTGCCTGCCGTGTGCCTGCCCTGTGCCTGCCTGTGTGCCTGCCGTGTGCCTGCCCTGTGCCTGCCTGTGTGCCTGCCCTGTGCCTGCCCTGTGCCTGCCGTGTGCCTGCCGTGTGCCTGCCCTGTGCCTGCCTGTGTGCCTGCCCTGTGCCTGCCGGTGTTTCCCCAGAGGCTGGCGATGCCAGGCTTTTCTAAAACAACGGCCCTAGGTGCTGGGAGCTCAGTTCCCCGCCCGCCTGGGCGCACCTTCTCCTCTGCAGTCAAACGGGCCCTTTCGCGCTGGGCGGGCTTATCCTGGATGTAAACTCAGAGGCGAGGGAGGAGCTGTTGTCACACGCCGGCCCGGCCGGTCAGGGGGCGGAGCCGTGGAGAGCCTCCAGGTTTGCATCCAGGAGGCCGGCTGGTGCCCTGAGCTCACCACCGGGCTCAGCGGCCCCATCTGTGAGGGGGCCTGACGCCTCCTGCCCAGAGCTATTCTGGGGACCCTCAGGCCCGATGGGGGCGGCAGTGCTCTTCACACTGGACGCGCCTTAGAACCGCGAGCTGATAGCGGTTCATGTTGCAAATTGCTCAGAATGGCATATATTTTGGCCTAATTTGTGGCCTGTGATTAAAATTAAACTTGGACATGAGTGTCAGTAAGTATTGGTTCTGGTGGCCGCCTTCCTTGCCATCACGGAAGCCATCCTCTGAGAGCCTAGACACAGGTCCGCGGGACTAGCGCGCCCGGCCAGAAAGGGGCCGCGTTCCGTAGCCGTGCCCACCGCCGCCTTTAGTCTGTTTGGTGGTTGTGGTGAGAATAAGAATAAGAAACTAACGATGAGCAGTAACCCTGCAGCCCCTTATAATCATCTCAGTAAACGTCTTCTAAGAAGTTTCCTTTTTAATTAAAAAAAACACACCCTATTGTATTATTTAAATGACATGTGGCTAATAGGAAGGATTTCAGTGCAAAGATGAATAGTTTAAAATCCCCACGAAACTCGGTGTCCAGAAACCGCAGTGTTAAGAGCAGCTGAGATTCGTTCTAAACAACCTCTCACTCCTACGCCCGAGTCCGTGAGCAGCGGGCGATGCACAGGGGCGTCCAGAGCGTCAGGTAAACCAGTGAGGGTGCTGGCCGGCCTGTGGCAGACGCTGCTTCCGAAAGCCCCACTGACACGTGTCGGAAGTGTGAGAGGCGAACAGGAACCCACTGGCTCATCCTCAAATAAATACTTCCCCACAAAAGGTATTTTTTAATATTTTTATTGACTTCAGAGAGGAAGGGAGAGGGAGAGAGAAACATCCATGCTGAGAGAGAATCATGGATCGGCTGCCTCCTGCAGGCCCCACACTGGGGATCGAGCCCGCAACCCGGGCCTGTGCCCTGATGGGGAATCGAACCCTGACCTCCTGGTTCACAGGTCAATGCTCAACCAACTGAACCACACCAGCCAGGGACAAAAAGATATTTTAAAGGCTTTCTCTAAGATTAAAAAGATATGCACGAAAAAACATTAAAACATTCACATTATTTTTAACTCATTGGCCTCCCTTTGGCCGTATCTCCCGACTCCTCGCTTTGAAGTAAGTGTAGGGGCATCGCCCACCTCCAGGGCCCAGCTGTGTGTCCACGTTCCCCTTGTCTGGCTCCCGTATGTCACACCCTCCTGGGACCAGAATCCTCACCGTTTAGCCGGTTATTCTTCACTCCGTATTTACAGAGAGTGCAGGCGCAGGCCTGGTTGTCCTGCCGCTGTTTTGTTTTTTGGTTTTTTCTCAGTTACATTCGCTGTTGTGTGAGCTTCAGGGGGCCGTGTTTCTGTCGGTTCAGTCGTCGCTTCATGGCTTGGGCCTCACAGTCACACAACGTTTTGCAGGAAAAGCCGCGAGGCGTTGTGCGTCCACGGCCGTCGGTGTTGGCGGCGGCCGCCCGCTGCCCTCCTACCTGCAGAGCCCTGGGCCTCGTGGGTGGCGTCGGGACCCTTGGTGTCCCCAAGAGCCTCTCAGAGCCAAGATGATGATGGCGGGACCTCGTCTTCTCCCGAAATCCCGCGAGAGCGCTTTCCTCACCCTTGGCGTTCCGTGTCCCCCCCGGGACGGGACCTGGAGCTTCGCGCTCGGGTTCGAGTTTCCCAGCGTGTGACCCTGGGGACTCCCGTGTCCCCTTTATTTCTGGAAAGTTCTCTTCTCGGAGGGCATCTCTGTCCCCTCTCCCGCGGTCTCCCTGGGGGCCACCAGCTCTCCTGTCGGGTCGCCTGTCCTGCATGTCTGTTAGGATGTCACCCTCTCTCTTCTCTGCGTGCGCCCCCGGGCTGTGCTGGCCTCTGTCCGTGTCTGCACGGCCTCGTCCGTTCTGTTCCCTGCTGCCTGGACCCACGTGCTGACTCGGAGGCCACGTTGTTAGGATGCGCTAGGGGTGGAGACCGCAGCTCCTCCTGCAGGGCATCCTGTTGTTGTGCCGCTCAGCCTTCCGGGATCTTCTCTGGGGTCCACGGCACGAAGCCCCGACAGCCGCTTCCTCTCTTCTGTGAAGTACGCACCTCTCCGGGGCAGCTCGCTCGGCGGCTGTGCGGCTTCCTCTCTCCCTTTGAACCGCCCGAAGGTGCTCTCGCAGCAAGAGGACGTGGCTTTTCACCTCCTCGTTCTTCTCGGGCTGGTGCCATCGACTGATGGCCCGACATCCTTCCCACTGTATCTGGGGCGTCTTCTTCCTGTGAGAGCTGCCTATCGGCGCCTCTGAATCTTGAAAGAATGCCGAGGGGGGTGGGGAGTCAGGCGAGGCGGGGTGTAGTTGTTAAAGGCTGTCTCTTTTATGTAAATATCTATGCTTTTATTGATTTTCTTTTTAGAGAGCGAGGAAGGGAGAGGGATGGATGAGAGAGACATAGCATCGATCGGCTGCCTCCTGCACACCCCCCACAAGGGAGGGAGCCCGCAACCCGGGCCTGTGCCCTGACTGGGAATCGAACCGGCGGCCTCTTGGCTCCTGGGTCGATGCGCAGCCACTGAGCTACACCGGCCGGGCTGAAAGGCCTCTCTCGGCTCGCTCCCCCTCGTGCTGAGATGGGGTTAAATGCCCTCCACTCCTTGGCACAGACCCTGGTGGGGCGGCTTCCCACCCCCGGGTGTGGGCCCCTCCGCACAGGGGGCGGCTTCACCGCAAGGACCCCTCGGGCTCTGCGGTCCCGGGCACGTGTCCGCACCGCAGAGGTGGCCGTGGTGTTTGCTCGGCGTGGCGAGAAGCACCTGCCGCCCGGATGCTGAGCTGACGTGGGGTTGGGGGTGCGGGGGCTGGGCTGTTCCCACGGGAGGACTGGGAGGTGAGGTGAGCAGCCAGGCCAGGTGCTCCCTCTTGGTCCTGGACTTGCCCACACAGCGTCTCCTCAGGACCTGCCTCTCTTCCCCGGTCACCCCCGGGGGTTGGGGGGTTCATTTACTCCTTTGTGGGATATCAGGGAGCAGGAGTCCTGAGGCTGTGTCACTCGGCCACCATCTTCCGAAACGTGTGTGTGTGTGTGTGTGTGTGTGTGTGTCCCACATCCGTCTGCTGTCCACACCAAGCTTTAAAACAGCCGGCTTCGCTGGTGCCCCGGGAACCAGAGGGCCGTGACCTTGGGGGGGAGCAGGGTGGCTTGGGGGGGGTCACAGGCACTTTTAGGTTTATGAGAATCGTCCACAGGGCCATGCCCCCCGCCCCACCAGATCTGAAGAGGGAAGGCTGGGCGTAAGCCCGAGCGGCCACATCCTGTCCGGGTGAGGGTAACGACCTTCAGCACCTCAGCCCCACACGGGGCAGTCGTGGTTTCCGTCCTGCCGTCCGCCCCCTCCACGGGCCGCCTTGGTGCCCTCACCCCCTGGCACGGGCAGCCCTGCTGGCTGAGGGGGCGGCTGGCCACCCACCAGGTCTCAGGACCGCCCGGCACGTTGTCAGGGCCTGTGCCTCCCTGACCCCCACCCCCTCCCCCGTGTGTTAAAGTGAACGGGAGCCAAGCCGTCATGTGATGAATGTCCGTTACAGGCGAGAAACCGGACCTTAAGACGCTTTGAGGGGTGAGACCAACTCCTGGGCCATTACCGATGGTCACAGAGCTTTTTAAAGAATTATTAGTACCCTGGCTCGGTGGTTAGAGCGCCGGCCTGCGGACGAAGGGTCCCGGGTTCGATTCCAGTTGAGGGCACGTACCTCGGTTGCAGGTTCCTCCCCGGCCCGGGTGCCGGTCAGGGTGTGTGCAGGAAGCAACCAGTCCACGTGTCCCTCTCACATCGATGTTTCCCTCTCTGTCTCTCCCCTCCCACTCTCTCTAAAAATCAATGGGAAAATATGCTCAGGCAAGGATTTTAAAAAGAACAAATAATAAGAATTATTAGCAAGTCCGTGAACTATGGGGTGGTCTGTGGGGTAGTTGGTCCTTCCGTGGCCCAGGTCTGGCGGGAGGCCCGGATGTCGGTGTCAGCGTGGAGGCGTGGGACCCTCCTGCCCCTCCTCCCGCCCCCCTCAGCTACTGCCTGGGACTCCTGGGCGAGCCCGCGTGAGCTCCCTCCTCCGTCCCTCCGCCTGCTCTTTCCTGGGGACCTGAGATGGGCTTTCTCCCTTCAACCCTCAGTGGCTTCAGTCGTCCTTTGGCCCAAGCCTCTGCGGGGTCTAGCCTTGCCCCCCGAGCCCGCGCTGCCCCCCACCCTGTGCCCAGGGCTCGGGCCCCACGACCTTCACCCGCCCCCAAGCTCCAGGCTCCTTCTGACCGGGTTCTTCTCGCTGCGGGACCCAGAGCCGCTCGCCGGCTGACCACCCCCCCCCCCATTCACCGGGAGCCTGGGCGACACCGTCCAGAGGACGTGGGATGCACCGTGTAATCAAGCTTCGGGGTCCCCCCCCCCGGCCCTCTGTGCTGCGAGGACGGGGACCATTCTTCCTGGCTCTCCTCTCTGTCCCACTGTCGGGTCCGTAGATGTTCAGGGAAGATGTGTGGAAGGAAGGAAAGAGGCGCGGGGGAGGGGGGGGCGTGTGGGTTTGCGGGGAGCCCGTCGAGTGGGTAGGAATTCCATCGCACAGACGTGCGGTTCTCCCGCTGGTAGGCTTCCTCCCGAAGAGCCAAGCTCCGCATTTAAACACATTATGTCATATTAGCCTGAGTACGTGCGTGGCACGCTGTTGTGAACAACCACATCATCACACAGTTAATGGAATGAGTGTGTGACGAGTTATAAGTGACTCGGAGCACCACGTTGAACATGCCCGTTCCAGCGTTGAGCTCACAGGTAACCGTGTGTAATTACGTACAAAGTTCTGTCTAGAAGAGACACGGCCCTTGTCCAGTCCATTCGAATCTGTGCTGTAGGTGGACGGGCACCGTTTTGTTTCCCGACCCGTTTACTCATCTGTCCACCGGATCCCCCTAAGTGCCCCCCAGCGGGCTGCCAGGCTGCCCGGCGGCGGAGCTGCCTTGCCCTCCGCGGGCTGGGGTTCGGGCTGTGTCGCCCCGGTCCCGGCCTCGCTGATCGCCTGCCTCCCACAGGGGACAAGTGCCTGCCGGACGCGCCCTACGACGGCGGCAGCGGCTACGAGAAGGAGAACGAGCTGATGCAGACGCACGTGATGGACCAGGCCATCAACAACGCCATCAGCTACCTGGGCGCCGAGGCCCTGCGCCCGCTGGTGCAGACGCCCCCGGGCGGCGCCGAGGGGGGCGCGGTCCTCAGCCCCCTGTACCCGCTGCACAAGCCGCCCGGGGAGGCCGCGCGGGCCGGCCTGTCGGCGCAGGACAGCGCCGTGGAGAACCTGCTGCTGCTGTGCAAGGCCAAGAACCTGTCCTCCGAGCGGGAGGCCTCGCCCAGCCACAGCGGCCACGACTCCACCGACACGGAGAGCAACGAGGAGCACCGGGCCGGCCTCCTCTACCTGACCAACCACGGCGCGCACGCCCGCAACGGGCTGGCCATCAAGGAGGAGCTGCCGGCCTACGAGGTGCTGCGGGCCGCCTCCGAGGGCGCGCAGGACGCCCTCCGCGTGGTGGGCGCGGGCGGGGAGCCCCTCAAGGCCTACAAGTGCGAACACTGCCGCGTGCTCTTCCTCGACCACGTCATGTACACCATCCACATGGGCTGCCACGGCTTCCGCGACCCCTTCGAGTGCAACATGTGCGGCTACCACAGCCAGGACAGGTACGAGTTCTCCTCCCACATCACGCGGGGCGAGCACCGCTACCACATGAGCTAAGCGCAGCCCGCGGGCCAGGACCGCAGCGCCAGGCTGCCCGATGCTGCAATATGGACCAGACCGACCAGACCAGGGCTCTCGTTTCCAGGATAGGGGTGGCTGTTGCTGTTTTTCTAAGTTGGCTGTGAATTTGATCTGATGGGGTAACCGATGATGCAACCGTTGGCACGTTGATGTTTCTCTCCCCCCCTCCCTTTCAGTCCAAAAAAATCCACAGAAATAATGCCCTCGGGTGAGGATTAACCAAAAAAAAAAAAAAAAAGGATGGAGCCCACAGAGGTGGCATCCCGCGCCAGGGACTCTGTGCTCAGCACAGCCTGGCATTTTGAAACTGGCAGTGAGCACAACCGGCACCACGTGGCCGGGCACACCTGCCCCCGTGGCCGGCCTCCACACGGGAGCCTCCGTGGGCCCTGTGCGCTGCCCACCCGGCCCACGGTCAGGCGCTCGGAGGGAGCTGCTTTTCCCAGCGGCCTCGGGCGGGGCTGACCCGGAATTGTACGTAGCCCTCTGCTAAAACGCTTCCCCGCTCCTCACTGCCTCTTCTAGCCAATGGACTGTCCCTCTACACCCTCCCTGTTGGGGTTTTCACTGTAACTGTTTCTCTGAAACACTGTATTTAAATAAGGTTCCCTAGGTTGGCAGCGGGCGATTAAATGATGTGGGCCCGGTGGCCATGCTCGGGCCTACGCTTCAGGGCTCCCTCGGCCAGGAAGCCGGCCCCTGCCTGCCCTCCGCCTGGTCCTTCTGTGCTTGTCCTGCTGTTGGGCGGCGTGGGTGTGTGTCTCGGGTTTCCTACTCGCTCCCTGGGTTCAAAATGAACGTCAGGTGGTCCGGCCCGTGTGGGTCAGGGGTTGAGCATCGACCTATGAACCAGGAGGTCACAGTTTGATTCCCGGTCAGGGCACATACCCGGTGGCAGGCTCGATCCCCAGTGTGGGGTGTGCAGGAGGCAGCCGATCCATGATTCTCTCTCATCATTGATGTCTCTCTCTCTCCCTTCCTCTCTGACATCAATAAAAACATATTTTATTTTTATTTTATTTTTTTTAAATATATGTTTTATTGATTTTTTACAGAGAGGAAGGGAGAGAGATAGAGAGTTAGAAACATCGATGAGAGAGAAACATCGACCAGCTGCCTCCTGCACATCTCCTACTGGGGATGTGCCCGCAACCCAGGTACATGCCCTTGACCGGAATCGAACCTGGGACCTCTCAGTCCGCAGGCCGACGCTCTATCCACTGAGCCAAACCGGTTTCGGCAATAAAAACATATTTTAAAAAAGAAATAAGCCCCAGGGGAAGGAGGGTTGCAAGCCCCAAGGCAAACTGTTGGACATGAGGAGAATGCTCAGTTCGGCCTCACTGGCCTCCCCCGGCCCCAGCTTCCCTGGTGCAGGAAGCCTGCCCCTGCCCGGCCAGTCCCCCCGCCCCGTGGGGCTGAGCAGGGGCCTGTCCTCGCTGGACGGCACTCGGGCGAAGGGCTGTCCCAGCCCCAGTCGCTTCGGGTACCAGCCTGTCCCGCGTCCGGCGAGGACGCAGCCGCATCACGAAACCGGAGTGTCCACTGGGAAACAGCTGCCGGGATGGAGCTGGGAGCCTGTTCTTTTGTTTCGTTTTGTTTCGTTTTGTTTTGTTTCGTTTTGTTTCGTTTTGCTTTGTTTTGCTTTGTGTTTTCCTGTGTTGTGCTTTTCTTCTTGAGTTGGTAGCGCTGTCTTCTTGAGTTGGTAGCGCTGACATTATCATTCTGAGACCAAAATGTTGACTTCTCACAAAATAAGAATTGGGTGAAAGGTGGCATGAAATGGCCCGGCGGCCAGGCCAGGAAGCAGGTGCCTTCCTCGCGCCTCGGGTCCCAGGAGCAACCGGGGGGAGCAGCTCTCCCCAAACCCTCCCATCTCAGCCTCCTCAGCGTGGGGTGTGGGGTGTTTTACTTTAAAAGGAGCCTAAAGATGTAGTTCAGAAGCCCGCACGCAGCCGTGCGATGGCTGCGTGGGCCCGTCAGGCCCCCTTGTCTGTGGGCGTGCAGCCAGGGCCCACAGCCGCCCACAGGCAACGGCACCTACGGGTCTGGGAGTGAGGAGAAGATGTTAAATTATTCCTGCAAGTGGAGAACCAGAGACCCTTTTGTACACATTTTGAGATGCCTCTGCTGTAGTCATAGAACCAATAAACTGTAGACTGCCTGCCTCACCATGACGTCCGCCTTGTTTTTAAAAGAAAGGCCCCCCCCCGGTTTTTCCCCTGGGGGTCCCCTCCCACACGCCCAATTGGGGGGGGGGGGGGGGGGCGGGGTGTTCCCAAGCCGCCTGAGCGCCTCCTGCCCCCTGTGCTGGGCGTGGGGCCTGCGGGTGCATCACAGGGTGGGGCAGGTGGCTGGCCACCAGAAGGACACCTGGCCTGCACGGCCCACCGGGGCGGCGGGCCCACAGCCAGGGGCACAGAGGACAGAGGACGGTGACCAATGCAGCGCCTCCCACAGGGTCTTCACACGCACGCTGCATGCTCAGCCAGGGCTGGGGGTGCCCGGGGGCTCGGCCCCGCCCCAGAAGGGCATGACCGCCAACACACGGTGGGCGCCAATCCTCCCTTCCGGAGAAATAGGCAGGCGTCCTGTGGGTTCAGATCCAGGAGCAAGCGGAGGCGAGCAGGTCTACACGGCACAGCGTTGGATCCAGATGCTGTGGAACCCATGGACCTTGGGACTCGCGCCTGCAGAGCCGTGAGACGAAATGTCTGTTGTTAATCAGCTGCTGGTTGGCCTGATGGCTGTACCAGCCGCCCCAGGGGACTGAGACGGGCTCCGTGAACGCGGCTGCACCATCGTCCAGCTCAGAGGGTCCAACCATTGTCCCCGAAGGATCCGGGAGGCCCTGACCCCCAGCTTCAGACCCGCGGGCCGTCACCAGGGAAGGGGGGCAGGGGGTGGCAGAGGAGCTGGTGGTGGTGAGCAGCGGAGAGAGGATAGAGGTTGGAGAGTCAGGGCCCCGGAAGCTGTGGCAGGTGTGGGGGGGCCAGAGAACAGAGGGGCGGGCGGCGGGCGACGCCGAGCAGCGGAGCCAGGAGCCACCCGAGCGCCCTCTGCAGAGAGGCCTTGGCCCCCAGCGCGGAGGAGATGGGGGGGGGGAGCTGAGAAGAAGCCACTGCGGGGCATCGGGACACTGGCAGAGCCTTTGGGGAGGGATGCCAGGGAGGGGGCCAGTGGGGGCCCAGGCCGTGGTGGGCGGGGTGGGCCGGGCCAGGGAAGCTGCGGGAGAAAAGGGGAACTGACTGCACAGGGCGGCCTCGGCGGGACCCGCTGCTCAGAAATGCCGGCTTCCGGGCGCATTTCCCTGGAGAGGAAGGTGACACCTCCTGTGAAGTCCCCTCGCTCTTTCCACTGGGGGCCAGGCCAGGGACAGGGCGGGGCCACATCCTGAGCTCCG
>NW_005873166.1:0-6870 GCF_000147115.1 Myotis lucifugus
TGCTCTGCAGTAGCGAGACCCAATAGTGACCCCCAATGATGTCCACTTCCCATTTTCCATGCCTCGGTATAATCCCCTCCCCTTGAGTATGGGTCAGACCTGTGACTTACTTCTAATCAATAGAATATAGCCAGGTGAAGGGATGTCACCTCCGTGGTTACATTAGACTCTGTAAGACCCCATCTCAGCAGACTGGAGTGAGACTCTCCTTGCTGGCTTGCTGAGATGACTGGCCACAGTGAAGAAGCCCACATGGGAAGGAACTGCAGGAGGCTTTCCGTTGTCACAGATTACATGGGGTCTGCAGATGGATCCAGCTGCCAGCCAGCCAGAGCCAGGGCCCACAGCTCATCATGGTGAGAAAGTGAATTCTTCCAACAAGCTACATGAGCTTGGAAGCAGATTCTTTTTTCCCGTCAGGCTTCCAGTGAAGAACACAACTCAGTGGATGGACATCGTTGACTACAACCGCATAAGACCCTGAGCAGAGGAGCTAGCTAAGCCGGGTCCAGACTCCTGACCCACAGAAATACCTATGGTTTTAGCCTCTTTGTTTGTGGTTATTTGTTACACATCAAGGAAAAATGAATATACACCCCCTACTAGACTAAAGCTCTGTGTGAGCAGGACTCACATCCATATCATATCCCCCACTGTATCCCCAGCACCTCACACTGTGCTCACCACATATTTGTTGAAATAATGAATGAATATGCATCATTCCTACAATATTTACAACCAGTTTATAAGGAGGATTGTTTTTATTCAAGTTTTACTCAGGCTGAGAGTAGATAAATGACTCATTCGAGATTCACATAGAGAGAGAAGATAGAGGACTTGAACTAGCATCTCCTAGGATCAAACCCCAAGCTCACTGACTAACATCACAGCTACAAGAACACTGCATGCTCTCTACTTTGGCAGAGCCAGTAGGAGCCTACACGAATTATTGTCCCTAGGCCATACCCATGGCAGACATCACTAATCAATCCCAGTATGCTCTCAGGCTGAGTCCATCACAGACCTCAGCTCAGCACTTCAGCAGCCACAAGTAATGGATCAGAGCTGGCCGGATCAGGAGAGAAAACCTATTTATCACCTGAGCACTAAGCTCTCGGTTGGAATTTAGAGTCCATTCCTAGGAATATTTAGGAAAGAATATGAAAGAAACGAAAGTCTGAGCACAGGAAAAAGTGATACCCGGGGGTGGGGGGGAGGGAAGCCAAGGAAAGAGGGGGGTGCAGGGGCGGGGGGGAGGGAGACGGTGTTCCTAGAACCTTCTCTGTAGAGGAAAACCTCACACTTCCAAGCAGGAAATTCCACTCAGGAGGCAGGTGCAGCTGGTTCTCTTATGGCTGAATCCCCCAAGTCAGCTGATGGATTCCTCCTTGTACAGAAATTGGATTCAGCGGTTGGAATCTTTTTTTTATTCCTATCATTGTCATGCCATCAGAGCTGATGACTATACCGGGGGTGCAATGGATTGAACATTTGCCACGACTGACACCTTTATTGTTTGACAATTAAGGTGTCATGTTTGTGTGAGGGGTTTCAGTTTTGATATTTAAAAAATTAATCTCCAGAAAGGAAAGCTAAGTGGGCAAACAAGGGGTGCTTATGTTGCCATTACAGGAGAGAGCCTTAAAGTAAGAAAACAGATTGAAAGCTGGGGAACACAATCAATGAATCAGTTGTTTGATTTTATTTATTTATTTTTTAATAATAAATTAAAACATAGGTATATTTTATGTTAGAATGAGATATAATAGCAAGTTTAATGAAATCAGATTTGTATGTAATCAAAACATTCTTCACTCCTGGCTCTCTGCCTCCCTGGCCAGCCTGTCTTCCCTCAAAGCTGCAGCCAGTCTCTCTCTTGCTTTCCTCACTCTGAGATTCTGTCTCTGGATGTCTCCACAGGTGACCAGTTGCCTGCACAGAAGCTGTGGGCCCCAGAGACTTGCTCCTGGAATCATCTCTACCCCATGTAACAATTGTGCTGCCCTGGGCTGGGGACTGGTGTGTAGAGACCCAGGACCAGCACGGCCCAGGGATTCACCAGCACTTCCTGGTGCAGTTTTTCTCATCACATTTGTCACATCCAAAGTATTTAGAAGTTCCCCTTCACTGCTGCAGGCCTGGAGCCCCTGCAGTCTCCTGTAGGCACTCATCTGCTGGGGCTTTTTCAAGGTTTCCTCCTGCTGCCTGCGCCTGACCACATTGTCAGGATGGGCAGTGACCTTCGTGACTGCACTTTTAAAAATGCAGCTGGTCAGCCTCATTGGATGTTCAGTCCTTTCCCGACGTCTCCGCTTGCTCATGGCTAAAACCAGTTGTCTCTTCTTCGCTAAAGTCTCGGGCATCATGTTTCTCTGAAGCTTTCCCAGAGAAGGCTGGTTTGTCTTCATGATTGATCCAGGCTCTGTTGGGGTCCAGCTCCAGCAGGTCCAGGGATTCCCAAAGGTGTGGACAGAGTCGGCGAAGAAGGAATGACACGGAGACAGCGTTCAGTTGATCAGCAGCCTAGCCAGGTTCTCCAGCCAAGTTCTGTGTTTATTGTCTTGTTACATCTGTATTTATACCAGTTGATTTTAATCCTATCAATTTCTATTCCAAAGGTTAGGGCGTTTCTTATCTCCATTCCAGGGAGTAAAGATTATGTAGCTTAAGCGTGATTGTTTGTAGTTAAAGTGATTAACTACCCACCTGGCACTTAGTTAAGGGGTTTTATTCCCTCCCTAACTTCAGGGAAAAATCCCTACCTGGGGAAACAACTTTTCTCAGAGAGGTGACCTTGGTTAAAACACATAGCACCAAGAAGGGGAGCAAACGTATTAAGAACAGTATGCCATAGATGCCAGGTCCCTTGAAACATATGCTGTGCAGATGTTTCTTCCCTGCAGTGACTGTGTCAAGCAGCAAGGATGGACCGGCTTCCAGCAAGGTTCCTCCATGGCTGCTGAGCTGTGTTGCTGGCCCCCTCCCGACATGCACACAGCTTGCTCAAAACTGCCTGATTTTATTTTTTAATAGATTGATTAAATCCACTTTGCTCGAGGTATTAAACAGATCAGAGTTACCAAATATATTGTGCTGACAATACTAGTTCTCATGCCCATGTTGGGCATTACTAATTAATCATATTATTCTTTTCTCTCTGAGTCCTGGCTTGGTCTTGGAAACCTTCCCAATATGGAGCTTTGGGAGCCAATAACAATCTATCATTTGGGATCTCAAGGCAAAACTACTTGCATCCAAGGTTATCGGCACAGCCCCAATCCACAAGTTATCGAGCAAAAGGCAGTAGAGTGAAGCTTTTACGATTAAAAGCACAGACAATGGACTCGGGGTGCCTGAATTTGAAGCCCACATCTGCTCTCAAATAGCCATTCCATGCCTCAGTTTTGCCACCTGTAAAATGGGGATAATAAAAACACCACCTCTTGGAGATACAATGATGATAAAATGAGTTCATATATGTACAGATCTTGCAAGAGAGTTCCTGGCAAACATAAGCACTGGCTACTCTTTCTTATATTCTGATTCCCTTTGTTCTCTGTACAAAATCTAGACTCTTCTAGACTGTAAGGTATTCAAAGGTACGCACAATGCTTTTCCTTCTTTGCATCCCCAGCACTTAACACACCAAAGGAGCTGAGTCAGTATTTGTTAAACTGTTGAGTCAAACTCTTCCAGCCAGACAGGCAGACTTCCTATTCCACCCCCAATGCTTGCACATTTCCGCCTCCTGTCTCTCCTATTGTTCCCACCCCATCCTCCATGTCTTTAAGTCTCCACTTTATCTTCAGCCCTCTTCCACTCTCCCCACCAATATCCACCTGACTGCTGTCCATCTTTCAGAGCCTCCCAGCTAATAGCTATGAATCTGTTCATTAAATATGTCCAGCTCTCTGCCTTCTGGGCACCTAGTAGAATTTTACTTCCTGCTCTGCCCCCTGTACTTGGGCGGGGCCACCTTAGAAGTCTGGCCCATGAGTGGAGAATTTGATGGCTGGTGTGGGACCCTCCTGAGCTCAGGTCTCTTTTTCTTCCTGCCACAACCAATTAGCAATGTTCCAACCTGTGGCGGCGCCATCTGTCTGGTTTGTAGTGAAAATTAGATGGAGCAGAGCCACTAGCTGACTTGTGATAGACCGATACCACGGACGAAAAAGAAATCTTTGTGTATGTTTTAAAGCCACTGAAATGTGCTGCTGCTATTCGCGCATCAGCTGACTTGTCCTGACAGATACCTTACCTTGCGATCAGCATCCTCCTGGAAGCCTGCTGCTGCTCCCTGACCACAATAATTGCTTTCAAAGGACAGAAAAAATTCTCTTATTCATTTCCATCCCCAAACTTAACATAGTGCCTTGCACACGGTAAGTGCACACGGTAAGTTAAATGGCTGCTGAGTAAATGTGCAGTTGTTAAGTTGTTCAACTCCGACCCTCTAATTTCCCAATCTGTTTAATAAAGCTCTTGCTCATCCTGCTTTGCAGGGCTGCTGTGAAGCTTGAATGGGATTACGTGTAAGAGAGTGCCTTGTGAGCTATAAAATGATGAGCACATCTCCAGCATTGGTATTAGATGATAAACTACAGAGAAAAGTTCTCAGAATACATTTATCCCTCTTATACCTGATGCTGTTCTGATTTAATAATTAACTGCCACACACACACACACACACACACACACACACACACACACACATACACATACACACACTTCTTGAGTTCTGCCACTGCCCTTAAACTTAGGAATCATAACAGTGGTCAAGAGCTACTGAATGTTCAATATGTGCCAGGCACTGTGCTTGGTGCTTTGCACACCATTGTCACAATCCTCAAAGAGTCACAGGAAATGGATACACATACCTATTTTTACAGATGGCAAAACTGAGGTTCAAAAGCATGAAATAATTTGTCTCGAGGCTAAATGGCTAGAAAGTGGCAGGGTTGGGAATTGGGTCAATAACCCCCAAGTATTCGGACTACTTGGGAAATAGAAACCCAAGTATTTGGATTCCGTGGGATCAGCCATTAGCTTCAGCACTACTCAACCTTCCAAAGAAGGTATGAACTAGACACTCTTCCAACAGGGCAGGGAGTGGCGCTGCAAGCTCAGGAGTCCTTTGTGTGCTTAGTGTGGCCACTGAAGGGACAGCAGAAACTCTGTGCAGAGCACCCTGCCCAGCACTCATTTTTCCCGGGCCACATGGGCTGAGCTGGTACTGAATAATATGCAACCATGTAGATGAGTCTACTCCCAATTTTAAAAACTCAATATATAGCAAGAGCCACCGAAAAAGAGCCAAAAGAAAAGGCAAGCATTTGCTTTTCACTTAGAAAAGTTTGTGCCACTAAAAGCATTTAAAATAGGGTCAAGTTCATGAGTGTTGGACAAGCGCAGTCACACAGGGCCCTACGCTCAGAAGATCCGGCTCTTGGGGTTTAAGGCTCTACAGAGGCCATCTTGAAATTCTCAAATTTCATCTTATCCCTGGAGCTGTTCTGGTTTAATAATTAACTGCACACACACACACACACACACACACACACACTTGTCAGTGAAGTCTGATGGGACAATGGAGCGGGCTTAGAGCCTTCCCTTTGCCTCAGTCCCACCTTCTGCCGCCTCCCCCCTTCCCAGGGGAGGACTCTCAGCAGCCTGTGACCCCAGCCCTGGTGCTCCAAACCCCCTTTCCCGGTCCCCAGGTCCCCACTGAGCACAGGCCAGAGAAGGTCGGGCCAGACTGCCTGTGGGGCTGATTGCTAGAATTTAAATCCTCTCTCCTATAGTTGCCATCTGCATGATTTTAGACATATTATTTAACATCCCTAAACCTCAATTTTCTCATCTGTAAAGTGAACATATGAACAATACCCTCTTTGTGAGGTTGTTGTAAGGATTAAATTTGAACCCCCCTGGAGAGCAGTTAGCATGTTGCCTGTCACATAGCAGCAGCTCAGCAAATGACAGACAGGATGTTCTCACCAGAAGCTGTGAAACTGGTATTTTGATCCCAGGTCACAGATGAGAAACTGAGGCCCAAGAATATTAGGTTCTGCTCCCAGGAGGCTCCTAAGCGAAAGAACCCAGATGCAAACCTAGAGATGCCACATTCCAAAACCCATGTGTCTGACCATCATGCCACACTGCCTCTCTCATGGAATGAGGCCTCTTTTGAAGACTTGAGGTCTCACTCCAGACCTGCTTCTGAGGTCTTTAAACCACACGTGGGATCTGAACGTGGGATCTGCCGGGACCTTGCAGCTCGCACAGCCCCTGTGGGAGTCAAGATAGCCCTACCAGGTAGCAACCATGACCACCATTATGTGCAAGCCCTGAGAGACCCCTCATGCCTGTTAACTTCCCTTCCCCGGAGCCTGATAAACGATCGTGCCCAGACAGGCACTTCATAAGTTCCTTTGATGAAAATGCACATGGCTGATAAGGCTACACTATACCTACCTAATGTTCGATGCCAATGCTGAGTAAGCAACAAGAATAACATAGGAAAAGCTAATTGGAGCTAAAGGCATAGGAAAGAACGTGGAAAAGGCAGATCATGCACCAACTAAATGTTTAAAACTAAGGCTTTGATGCCTTTGAAATAATCCAGAAAATTGCCGCAACCCCTGTACACTGAGGGGACAGTTCCGCCTGGATCGTTGCACCGTTTGGGAGCCTCGGATTGCTAATCTCACAGGTTGGGAGCTCAGCCCTGAAGTCTGGGCTGCAAGGTCTGTGTGAGTCAGCCCGGGAGCTGGCACCACCCAGGCCTCGCGCGGAGTCCGGGCCTGTCTCTTCCACATGGGGAGCGTGGAGACAGGAGTGGGTGTTTGCTGACAAGCAGCTTCATGGGAA
>NW_005873166.1:7233-29060 GCF_000147115.1 Myotis lucifugus
CTGGGGTTAAAAAAGATCAAGGGCTGCACAGCCAGCTGGTGATTAAAATGGAATTCAAACTCTAGTCTAACCGCAAAGCTGATGCTCTTCTGCACCTAACCCACAGCCCGCCCCCACCTGTGAGACGTTGTCTCATCCCGCCCTTGCTTTCCTCGCCCCTAAAGGGTAGGAAGAGCCAACCAGAAAGGAGAGGAAGGTGTTGAGAGTGACATTCACCTCCAAAGGCACCCTGAGAAGGGCCACCCTCCACCTGTCTATCCAGATGGAGAGAGAAAAATCCACACTACACCTCCCCAATGTGGGATTGTGTCATTCAGGCCAGTGCTGTCCAATAAAAATATAACGCAAGTCACATATTGTAATTACAACTTGCTACTAATCTACTTTTCAAGGTAAAGAGGTGAAATTAATTGAATGCTGTTTTCTTTTTATTATTACCCAATCTATCCAAGCAGTATTATCTCAACATGTAATCAACACAAACATCTATCAAGATACTTTACATTCCTTTTTCTTTTTTCTACTAAGTTTTCAAATTCCAGTGTGTACTTTACACTTGTTCGACACTTCAGCATGGCCTACCCTGGGCGCATGTGGCTAGCGGGTACTGTACTGGATGGGGTAGGCCTAGGGCAGTGGTCAGCAAACTGTGGCTCACGAGTCACATGCGGCGACCACGGGCCTAGGGGATACCAAGATATCCAAATAAATACAACCTTGCCTTACATGATAAAAAGTGTTTGTTGATTACCATAAAGGAAAATAGATTTTTATGTACAGTTCTATGAATTTTAACACATATATAAATTCATGTAACCACCACCATAATCCAATACAGAGCAGGTCCATCTCCTCCAAGAACTCCCTGGTGCTCTCTCTTCACTGTCAAACACTGCAGAAACTTTTTTAAAAACAACAGCCACTGGATAAATCGGGGCTGGGCTAGGTTAGGCAGGGTGGGAAGGGCTCTAGGGGCAGCAAGAGGCCCTGGATATCTGAGGGCTTTTGCACCAAAGAAAATGAGGCAAAGTCACCAATGGGCAATCAAGTACCAGCTACCCCTTCCCTGCCCAACGGTCCCTCTGACCAGCCCTGCTCTCGAGAAGGCCTGTGTCCAAGGTTAGCCCTATGAGCCATTTTCCCATCAGACCTGACCTGTGTGACTTGGAACCGCATAGCCCACCACTGGAGTTTGAGGGCCTCTCAGCACAGTTCTGCTCCTCCTCCTTCTCCTCCTTCTCCCAGGCCTCCAGGCTGATGACATTCAGCGGCGAGAATCAGCCGACATCACAGCACCAGCCTCTCCTCATTTCTGCCACTGATTTCTATCCTCGCTGATTGCTTGGCTCTCCAAGTTCAGGGCCATCTGGTTGAAAGGATGGCCTGCTGCTTAAGCCTCCTCTGGGACTGCTCAAAGACAGGAGAAACCCTATCCATTTCTACTCCTCTGTGTTTGCTTCATGACACTGAATTTTATTTAAGCATCACATTTGGGGAAGAAAAAGGAGCTTCCGTCTTTGCTTTCCTGATAATGTTTTTCAGCAAGAGATGCCCATTAATTAGGCAATCCTCAAAAGAAAAAACTTCACAACCAAGATCTCCCAGGCATACTGTGCTTCTAAAGTCCAATAGCACCTTTCAGTGAATATTGGGAAAAGGTAGAGCTGGATGGGGGCCTAGAGGTCATCTCTTAGAAGGGAAAGCTGAAGGTCCAAATGGAGGTGTGACTTGCCCAACATCATGGCCTGGGGTAATGGGGACAAGGGACTGGAACCGTGCGTTTTGACCTCTTGTCCCCAGGTAAATTACAATGAGCCCGGGATGCAAGCTGAGGGGTAGACAGAAAAGCAATACGCTGCAGTGGTCCCCTGTGGCCCACCATGATCCATGTGGAGAAATGTATTTCCCCATCATGTGAGCATAAACACACATGACAGAAAGTAGAGTTGGTGCCAAGGAAAACAGTGGATTCCAAACCTGCAGGCACAGCCCCAACTGTGAACAAAGTGATCTATTTACCAGCCTATCCCTCCCAACTTGACTAATCTGAGGGCCACCATATTTCACAACTGCAGGGGGCGCTGTACTGTTCATCTGTATTTTAGAAAGGCAATGAGTCGGAGCTGAAATATCAGCTATTATTTTCTTGCTCTCCATTAACAGTGGGAAGTGAGGCATTAATTGATAACTAGAGAATTCATTAAAAACAAATAGTAACTTAAGAACAACCTCAGGAGACGTGGCTCTCAAGATCCAAAAGAATGAATCTAAAAAGCAAGTTCGTCACAAAGATGTCTACAAGGGAGGCCATCCAGAAGCCGACTTAAGCACACCCAAATGTTAGCCAGTGGGAAGCACTGTTTTCAGTGCTTTATGTATGTAAATGTTCACAACACTATGGCAATAGGTACCATTATTATCACCCATTTTACAGAGGAGGAAACCAAGATGTAGAGTAATCAGGTCACATGGCCCTGGAGGTGGCAGCATGTGATTCAAAGGCAGCAATCTGGCTCCCAAGACTGTGTTTGACTAATTACAACAGCGGCCCCATTGTAGGAGCCAGATAATCAATGTTACTTGCTCCTGAGAGCTGGGGGCAGTTGAATCCTGCTCCATCTCTCTTAAGTCCCTGCCGGTGACCTGCAAGAAGTTTGCAGTGTGGCAGTGATGAGGAAGTGACCTTGCTCCATGGTGCGGAAAGGAGCCTTAAAGGGAGGGAGGCTGCCACAGCTCTGCTCCAGGAAATCTAGAAATGATTGATGACATAATCAGGGAAGCACAGGTCTGGACAAGAATCCCAGTGCCCTAAACATCACAGGGAAGCTCAGAGGGCAGCCCTGGGCCTCTGGGAGCTCTGCTCTTACCCCCAAGCCCACTCTCTTCAGGGATATAGAGAGAAATGAAGGGAGGAAAATGCTAAAGCTCCTCCTCTAAAAGCCAAGATAAAATATTCTGAGTAACTGAGGCTTCCTGCAGTCCTCCCGAATCCAACAGAAGAGGATTTTTAATTCATCCCACTCTGCACCTTTGAGCGATCAATACTTAAGTTCTCAGTTTCCTCATCTCTAAAATAGAGTTCTTACCTACAGCACATATATGTTGTGGGTATTAAATTGAGATGACTGGTGAAAGGACTTAGGCAGTGGTTCTCAACCTTCTGGCCCTTTAAATACAGTTCCTCATGTTGTGACCCAACCATAAAATTATTTTCGTTGCTACTTCATAACTGTAATGTTGCTACTGTTAGGAATCGTAATGTAAATATCTGATATGCAGGATGGTCTTAGGCGACCCCTGTGAAAGGGTCGTTTGACCGCCAAAGGGGTCGCGACCCACAGGTTGAGAACCTCTGGCTTAGAGCAATGCTTGCTGCCTGAACCAATAAATGATAGTTTCCTTCTGACCTTTTGAGATAAAAAAGGAAAGTTAGGTTTCTACTCAATGCTCATCATTTTTCTTTACCAACAGACTGCTGATATCATTCAGGGCTTCATATGCCCAAAAGGATCACCCTCCAGATTCCTTTGCGGGTAGAAGTGGCCACATTTCATGCCTGGCAAATGCCATGTAAGGAAAAGACTATTTGGGGTGGGGTATGGGAGGAGGTTCCAAGGCATTTTTTACTTCCCTAAACACAGGCTGAACAAACGCAGCTAGCATTTCCCTCTGACCTGTGCCTTCGCCCTTTCCTTCTTCTTCCTTCAGAAGGTGTAACAGCCATCTTTCAAAATAACAGGCTTATCACAAGAATACACAAGGGACCTGTAATATATATATATATGTATATGTATATGGAACCACTTTAAAATGGAGTCAGATCTGATCTGCCATCTCAGAAGAACTGCCTTGCACGTCTTATGCCTCAAACCTTTGGAAAGTTAAGTCAGGGCAAAATACCCTTTGGTCTGGGCCTAACGCACCATTGTATCCCAGAGAACTGTTTACGAGGATAACAGGAAAGCAGATATTATGACTGCCGGACTGAATTAGCATCACTATGTGTCACTATGTCAGCTTATCTGCACCCATAGAAATGCCTCCCTTCTATTGATGTAACTATTTTCCTTCCCTTTCTCATAAATACCTCTGGCCTTTGTCTCCTAATTGGAACACTATTTGAGTTTCTGCTTGAATCAGTGATTCCCACATAACTATTGCTTTTTAAAAAAATTCAAATAAATGCTTGTTGTCTCTCCCTTTGAAAGTCCCTATTTTTAGGTTATCAAGCCTAACTCTTGACTCTCTGCCTCTTGATTTATCATGTGAGAAAATAAGCCCCTATCTGGTTTTCCATTATTTGTAGCTGAACACATTCCTAACTGATATTTACTAATTCTGTTTTGATGTATTGAAATAAGCAAAGTATAGAGATGCTGGGATGTTTGTCCCAAGGACATATCATGAACTGACTGGTGGCAAATCCAGGCCTGCTGTGTCTCTGAGTCTTCAACTCCCACCCTAAATACTCTGCTAATAGATTACATTCCCATGAAAATGGTGTTTATGTCAAGAATCAGAATGATCACTTATAAAATATTTACATGGAAACCGGTTGTGTCCATGTATAAGAAGCTGCCATCTGGAAACTTAAGTAGGCAATTTATTTTTTAAAGCTATGGATTTCATTTAATCTGTGCAAGTGGCCTTTTCAGTCCACTGGAAAGGGGACGAAGCGCACAGGAAGCTCAGAGGAGGAGCTGACTCTACAAAGCCCAGCTTCCCCCTCAGCAAGTGCAATGAAGCACCTCCTTCGAACATCATGCTGTGAACTCAACCAAATAGAGCTGCCTGCCCTGACATCTTTACCAGAGAAGATACTGAAAGCGCAAAAGCAATGTCTTGGAACCACTAATAAATATTTTATAACCTGATCACTTAGGAAGTAGGATTGAAAAGCACGATCGTGTAAATATAATCTTTGCATGGCAGAGTTGTTTGAGCTTAAAGATATCATCTGCCTTGGGTTGTGATGATTTAATACAAATGATTGTGATGTTTTAATGAACTCAAAATAATGTAATTAAATAAATGCAATTAATAAAACCATATGCAAATGCTTTGCTGAGAATTGGTGTCTGCAACAAAGATGCTGGAAATGTGTTGGGTCAGAATCTCTGGTGCTTTAGGATCCCTGGAAGAAGAAGACCCACTCATTTCCTGGGAGGAGATGTGTCCTTGGAACTGTCCAGGTAGATGTAGGCAGTGGTGCTTACTACTGACCCCACCACCAAGCAGTGGACTCCCAGTGGGAGGGCTTTGTAGTGATTCTCCCTTCGGCCTTGGCTCTGCTCATGTCCCTGTTCTCCTGGCCAGACCCCATTTGTCCATTGTAAACCATGACCCAAGTGCTACCAGATTCTCTCTCATGGGAAGTCAGAACTCAAACAAAAAGACATCGTGATGAGAAGTCTTTGGAATCAAGTCATGTGGCTGTCAGCAAACTAGAAAGTGAATTCACAGACTCCTGTCACTGAGGTCCCAAGGGCTTGTCTAGGTCTTGCCCTTCCTAAGACTGTCTGAGTCTGTGAGCGATCCCAATACTCTCTGAAGTAATACTTTTTTGAAACTTGAGCTACACCAAATCAATTTCTATTGCTTAAAAACAAAAGCATCTTTGTGAATACACTTAGCATTTTGTGCACCCATTTTTAGGGTCACGGAATCAGAAACACTAGTTGCTTCCACCTCCAATCAGAAATAGCAGTCCTAATATTGGACAAATAGGGGGTGATGGGATCTCTACCTTATTGTCTCTAGGCCTCTAAGGAAAGTAGGTTTAACATCTGGCCTTTATACTTATCTTACAACCTTGCATTTTCTCTCTCTCTCTTTCTCTTTTTCTCTCTTTCTCTCTCTCTCTGACCCCTTCCCAGCCACAAGTATGGGGGCAGGGGGTGGCAGGAGCATTGCATCATAAGACACACAGGGACTGGTCTCTACCATTACCCCAGCCCACAACCAAACAATTATTTGAAGCAGAGCCGCTATCCATGGTCAGCAAACTGCAGCTCTCGAGCCACATATGGCTCTTTGGTCCCTTGAGTGTGGCTCTTCCTAAGCCTTAGGAGTACCCTAATTAAGTTAATAACAATGTACCTACCTATATAGTTTAAGTTTAAAAAATTTGGCTCTCAAAAGAAATTTCAATCGTTGTACTGTTGATATTTGGCTCTGTTGACTAATGAGTTTGCTGACCACTGGCTAGTTGATTAGCATCTGCTAACTCACCACACACAAAATAAACTAAATAAGTGCTTGTTATCCAAAGTCACTAAATTTGGGAGTGGTTTGCTACATTGTAAAGCTAACTGATACACACCTCTCAAAGCCTCAGGTTCCTCAATGAAGTAATGGAAATAATGAAGATAGAAATAATAAAACCTACCTCCTAAAATAAGTATGGAGACTACATGAGATAATGCTTGTAAAGTGCCCGTGTTACATTCAGTATTACGTAACTGGTGACCAGCACAGACATGGTAATGTTGATACAGGACCCTTTGCCTCTTGACCATAAATGTGGGAATAATTATATCTCACTAGAGGCCTGGTGCACAAATTCGTGCAACCCGGGACCCCTCGAGGGATGTCGGAGAACTGGTTTCGGCCCAGTCCCACAGGCCAAGCCAAGGGACCCCACTGGTGCACGATCAGGGTCAGGGAGGGATGCAGGAGGTTGGCCAGCTAGGAAGGGACCTCAGAAGGGCTCTAGGGTATGTCCTGCCCATCTTGCTCAGTTCCCAATTCGGCCAGACCCCAGCAGCAAGCTAACCTAGTGGTCGGAGCGTCTGCCCCCTGGTGGTCAGTGCACATCATAGCAAGTTGTTGAGCAGCCTTAGCATATCATTAACATATTATGCTTTGGTTGAACGGCTGACTGGACAACCCGACACTTAGCATATTAGGCTTTTATTATATAGGATGAACAGGGTTGTAAGGAATTGAGAAAATATATGTAATGTGCTGCACCATCTCAGACACAGAACATCAAATAAATGGTTTGATGTATTGATGTATTGTTCCTAAGTATTATTCCAGAGGATTGGGCCCTTTGTTCTGTTCTGTGGCTCTTGAACACAATTCACCACCACCATGCCCTACCCTACCCTTAGCCTTTAGTTTTCTCCCCTTGAAGATTAGGCCTTGGCTCCCAGCCTCCAGCCTCACACTGGGGCACCTCCAGCCTGTACAGCCCCTACTTAGGAAGATCACATTGAGTCCCCTGACTCCTTGAAATTCAACCTCATGGGTGCCTTAACCATTATAGGGCAGCATCGCTTCCAGCCACACAGGAAGCTGGGGCCCTCCCCAGAATCTTTTTCTGATTCCCCTGCCCACCTTGTCTATGCACTCAGGACTTGGGAAGCCCCTGCTGGTCCCATTGCATGTGAGCAACACTCAGACTGTGACCATTCAGCTCAGGTTCCACATCCGTCCTTCTGCTGACTGGGGAGCAACCCCACCCTCAGCCGTTCTCAGAAAACACTAGTGGCGACACTTCCCCAGCTCTGGGCAACCTCTCAACCTATGTGAGTGGTTTCATAATTCATGCCTGCCCATCAGCAGACAGATTTAGCCTGCTGCCTGCTGAGTCTGGAAATACTGAATATTAAAATATCCCAGACACTCACCCTTCTGACGCCTTTCGCTCTGCAGGATTCACATGCAGTTGGTTGCACAAACAATTCCAGGGACACACATCAATTTGTCAATTAAGTAGATTCTGAGAGCTCATATGTGTGGTTTTCATTGAAACAGGGAAACAAGTATCCAGGGCTACAGATGAAGTGTGTGGCCTTGGAGAAGCCGTCTGGCCTCGCAGCCTGTGTATTTTCTTAGGCTACCACTGTTTAATCTGTGTGTCTCCTTTTTTTTCTTATTTAAAAGTTGTTCTTGCATAACCTTTATTACTCATCCATTTTGACACAGAAATTTAAGCTGAAGAAAAAAGTAAGTGCATGCACCAAGTCTGAGAGAACAGGGATGTTCACCAAAGCTTTGCTTTGTGACAAAAAACACTCGGTAGTAACCTGGTTGTGCAGTAACGGGATAGTCATATAAGAGAAGGCTCTTTGGCTGTTAGAAAATTGTTTAAGTGAATATCTATTGACCAAAAAGGCGACTGCCCTACATGCTATAGAAATAAAGCAGCTTTCACAGTGTGTATAATACAATACTATGTTTCACCTCCATCTACCTGTAGAAATATAGTGATATTATTCTTAACTTTGGTGGTGTTAGTATTGTTTGTTTAACTCTAGCTCAGGGGTGGGCAAACTTTTTGACTCGAGGGCCACAATGGGTTCTTAAACTGGACCGGAGGGCCGGAACAAAAGCATGGATGGAGTGTTTGTGTGAACTAATATAAATTCAAAGTAAACATCATTACATAAAAGGGTACGGTCTTTTTTTTTTTTTTAGTTTTATTCATTTCAAACGGGCCGAATCCGGCCCGCGGGCCATAGTTTGCCCACGGCTGCTCTAGCTTCTTTGAATTTTCACATTCTGCAAAGAACAGAAATGAGAAGGAAAGTCATTTTGACAAAGTGCCAAGAGGAGGGGCAGGGTGCCCCTCTGCAGCCCCACCAGGCCAGTGCCCCACCCCAGCGTCCCTCCCAAAGCTAGGTCAGCCCCTCCCATTCTCCCCCAGGAAGGATTCCTGCAGGAGAGGTTTCAGGAGGAGCCTGGGGTGGGAAAAAATGGTAGATGTGGGGCCCACAAGCCCCTGCCTGCCCTGCCTGCTCTCCGCGGGGAGAAAGTGGTGAGATGAGAGAAATATGAGAGGCAGCACCTGTGTCAACTGGGGAAAGGCAGGTTTGCATATGGTTCTGGTCAATCTCCCGTGTTTTCCACTTGCACCCTCAATCACCTCACAGAAGCGATTGTAAGGATTCTTAGAGGCAACAGAAAGCCCTCAGCTGGTGCCAGGCACATAGGAGGGTGCAAGGGGTGAAATCGGTCACATCAAAAGCCGGGGCTGGAAGAGCTGGGGAAGGAAAACCTTTCTCTGAACATCTTCCATGAGCTCTCATTCCCATTTTACAGATGAACAAACTAAGGCTCAGAGAGAATGAAGGGTTGGCCCAATGTCATTCAGCCAATAAGTGGCTGAGCCAAACTGTGATCTGCCTGTCTCCAGGGCCTCTCCCTTCCACTAGAGGAGACTGTGCACTCTGACTTTCTATACAAAGGAGGCTACCAGGGGCCAGCAAAGGGACAGACCCACAGCACAGACAGTGTAGCAACACACAGACACAAGCAAGGTCCCTTTAGCCCCAGCACATTCTGCATATGGAGAAACTTGAGGGTCATACCCCTCAGGAGGAGTCCATTGGGGAAGTACATTTTTAGAGGCTAAATCACGGTGCTGATGCCATTTCTTCTCTGAAAGACACATGTCTGGATATAATCCCATTTGACCCTGACAAGATGGCTGCAAACAGGATGGAGGAGGGATTTTATCCCCATTTTTCAGAAGATTGGCTCTCTATGTGACCTTGGGCTAGTCACTTCCCTACACATGAAATGAGGAGGTTGAAACATAGTCAGCCCCAGTTCTTTTCCGTGTCTATGAGTCATTGAATATCGAGTGATACTGAAATAAACACCAGGGGGACAGTTCCGTGAGGAGGAGACAACTAACACTTTGTGCTTCTTGTGTGCCAGGCACTTTGATAATGTTAACCCCTCACATCGATAGAACCTCATGTGTCAGGCACCATGCTGAGTTCTTTAGATATGGTATGTTGTTTAATCCCACCATCCAATGATATAGGTCCTAAGTTATTTCAGTTTTATAGATGAGAAAACTGAGGTGTAGAGAGAAGAAATAATTTGCCAATTATTATAGAGCTAGTAAGAGGAAGGGCAAGAACTTGATGCAAGTCTCCGATGCCAAAACCCATGCTCTTATGCTCTTAACCGCCTTCCCTAATGAGTGACGCATACACATCATTGCACTTGGACTTTTCCATGTCACCCCACCTGCAGTCTTCCTTCTGTGTTGACTGGAACTCACTAAAGGCAGAAGCTAGTGGCAGAGGGGAAGGCCCAAAGGCAGTGTCTGCAGGAACAAGGGTAGGAACATAAAGGGAAGTGACAGCAGTGGGACCCCAGGGACAAGGAGGTCCACAGGAAGTTAAGGAACTGTATCAGTTTGCTAGGGCTGCCATAACAGAGTGCCACAGACTAGGTGGCTTGCACAACAGAAGGATAGTTTGTCACAGTTCTGGAGGTTGCAAGTCCAAGATCCAGGTGTCTGCAGGGTTGGTTCCTCCTGAGGGCCCCACCTGTCCCCACCACTCTCTTTGGCTTATGGATGGCCGTCTGCTCCCAAGCCTTCACGTGGTCTCTCCTCTGTGCTTTCCCATGTCCACATTTCCTCTTCTTGTAAGGACACCAGTCATACTGGACTTGGGCCCACCCTAATAACCTCACTTTACCTTAATTACTTCCTTAAAGTAACCTTATCTCCACATAAAGGAACATCTGAAATACTGGGGGTTGGGACTTCCACTTACGAAATTTTCAGGGATGCAATGCAGACCATAATAGAAACCTAGAGCAAACTGGAGTGTAGAGGCTTCACTTAAAGTCACACAAGTTAAATAGTTGTATTAAAACAGTGTCCTGGCCAATTAAGACCCATCTGAGGGCCCCTCTTGCGCCTCCTCCCATAGAGGAATCCTATTGGACAGTGTTTCTCACACTAGACATGCTAGGAGCTCCATCGTCCCTGCAGGTCTAGTTCTTTTCTCCAAGAAGTAAGTGTTCTATGAGAATTTTTTAATTTGGTGTTTTTTTTTATGATCATCTAAAAACAATTGTTATACTAGTTTTAAACACGGAATTCTCATCATGGCTAATTCAAAACTAAAAGACGTTGTGATAGAATGGATTTTTCAAGTCACTATTTCTGAAAATAAGGCTCTTGAAAACACAGGGCCCATCGTCATATTTTTAGGAGTCCCCATGAAATGCCATCCTATAAAAAGAAACCCACAATTGTCATGTTTGAAGAGTTTTTATGTAGGACAGGCATTTTTCCACCAAGCCACCCTGGCTCTTCTGTTTATATTTTACTGATGAGCAATAAGAATGAGCTATCCCTACACCTATCCTCCTAATTTTGTTGAAATATTTGTATTTTTGCACACAAAAAACACCAAAAAAACAAATAAAAATGTTTTATCATTATAATCTCACCAAATTAAAAAAAAATCATTCCATGTTCTCTTCCAGTTTATCTGAGGACGCTGAGGTAATGTTTATGGAGTTGCAGACACTAAATGATATAATGTTGAGTTGGACATTTCCCTCTTATCATTGTAACAATAACACTTTCCATGTTAGTACACTTTCTTTGAGATATTCTTCCAAATGGATATAACCCTTTTATTGTCCATTTAAGTCATTTTCAGTTTTTGCTTTTTAAGTAATATTAAGATGAACAATCTCATGCCTTATCTTTTTTCCCTTCCATTTTGAATTGTTTTTAAAAATGAATTCCTAGAAATGGGATTATAGAGTAAAGGCTTCTTTTTTCCCTTTAATTGTTATTGATTTTTAGAGAGGAAGGGAGAGGGAGAGAGGAAAAAACACACATAGATGTGAGAAAGAAACATCGATCAGCTGCCTCCAGCACCCCCACCAGAGATCACGCCCAGCCCAGGCATGTGCCCTGACTGGGAATTGAACCAGCGACCTTTTGGTGCCCAGAAAAACACTCAACCAACTGAGCCACACTGGCCAGGGCAGTAAAGGCTTCTTTTGGTGCTTGAAACATAATCCCAAAATGTTTCCCACCACTGCCACCACCACTAGCCACTCGTAAGTGTACCAGCCTCATTGTTACTATTTTAATTGCATCAAATAAAACTTTGGTATTAGTTGAATTCATTTCTTTGATCATAGAGAAGCTAAACATGTTCCCACATTTCTTTACCAAGTATACGTTCTTATGTGACATCATATTTCCTGTCTTTGCCAATTTCCCTCCCCTCAGGCAGAACTCATCAGTCTCCCTCGATCTCAGTCCCTCGTTCCTACCTCCACTCTTGAACTTAGCACAGTTGCAGTTATTGAGTGCTCTGAGAGGGAAAGGGCTGTGTCTTCCTTCTAGAACTTTCCTGTCCATAGCCATCAGTTACACGTGGCTACTGAACACTTAGTATGTGGCTAGTCCAAATCAAGATGTGCTCAAAGTATAAAATATGCACTAGGTTTCAAAGATTTAGAAGGGAAAAAGACTATAAAATATCTTGTTAATTATGTGTATACTTATCACATGTTGACATGACAATCCTTTGGCTATATTGGAGTAAATAAAATATATTATCTGTATTTATTTATTTATTTATTTATTTATTTATTTATTTAATGTAGCTACTAGAAAAGTTAAAGGTGTAGGTGTGTTCTCATAGTATATGTCTATTGGACAGTGTTGCCTAGAGTCCTGGTGCTTAGACCAATGTTTTCAGAGAAGTCATTCATTAAATGTTTGATAATGGGTTTACAAGCTCTTAAACTCTTCCTTAATAATTTGATTGTGGCTCTTAGTTAAAATAGTACCATCATTATCAACATCCCTTTGTCATATTCATACTTCCCTTAATGTTTTGTCATAGTTACACTTCCCTTCAACATCAGTGAGACCAGTTGAAAAATGCCATTAAAGGCAGCCAGGAATAGAGGAACATAAGCAACATGGTCAGTCCCACAAATACTGAGCATCTGCTGTCACCTGGCACTTTCTAGACACTTGGTTTTACCCACTGAACAAAGTAGACATGGATTCTACCCTTGAGAAGCTAACATGTGATTGAAACAAGTGGCGTTATATATGAGAACACGACAAGTGCTACAGCAAAAGAGAGACCAAAGCATGGATGAGGGGAGGAACAGGTTGCAGTATGAAGTAGATGGCCACAGCATATCTCATTGAGAAAGTGAGATTTTCGGCAAAGACTTGAAGGAGGGTTGGGGTAGTATTTCAAGTGACTCCCTGGGAAAAGAACACTTTCAGACAACAGAAACAGGTAAAGCAAAGGGCCGGAGGTGGGCTGTGCAACTGGAAGGAAGCAGGAGACCCAGGCTCTCATCTCTGGCCTCAGTTTCCCCATGTATTCTAGGACTCCTCTCCCTAGACCCTGCCCAGCTCAAACATGCACAATTCTACCACCTACATCCCTCAGAACTCCCTCCCCAACTGCAGAGGAGGCTTTGGCGATCTCTCCGGTGTCTGAATTCTAGAAAAGGCTTTGCTTAGAGCACTGGGGGAGGGGACGAGTGCAGACAGATAAGGCTTATTTATAGATCAGGACAGTCTGTGGGCTGCTTTGCAAACCTGCCTCATCTGTAGGAAGAACAGCCGGTTGCTGAAAGGCTCGTCCCAGGAGAGCTGCTCAGCTCATCTGCCAGCCAGCCCAGGTCCATCTCCACGAAGGGAGTTAGGGAAATGGCAGGATCCAGGCAAATCAAATCTCTGTTGCTTCTTAATTGGTTTCCCTGCCACTTCTCCAATTACTCTCCCTTCTCCACTCTGCCACACAGACCTGAGCATGTCATTTCCGGACTTAAAAGTGTCCCATTCAATAGCTCGAAGCCCAAAGTTCTTAGCAGGATGAGTGAGGTCCATCACAGCCTGGCCCCAGCCAACTGCTTCAGTTTCATTCCTTTTATCTGTCTAGACCTTTCCCAACACATCCCACTTTCCCTGCAAACCCTCTGCAAGGCTCAATGTGCCCAGGACCTTTGCCCCTGCTCCTCCGTCTGCTGACATGTCCCTCTCCCCGGTCCACCTGGAAGCTTCCTCACACTCCTCCTTACAGAATCAGCTCAAATGTCCCCTTCTCTAATGACACAGGTCCTGGAGTCAGATTTCAAACACCAGCTCTGCCACTTCCTACCAAGGATCTAGGGCAAGTTCCCCAACCATCCTCATCCATACATGGGATGATAATAAATAGTATATATCTCCTGGAGTTGTGAAGCTCAAGAGACCTAATGGACATGAAGAGCTTCTTACTGTGCATCACACACAATAAGCAGTGGCACTACTTTTTAAGCATTATTATCATTATTATTTTAACAGTAACTACTGATCCTCTTACCAGTGCTCACCCAGTGTTATGAACTGAATGTATGTGTTCCCCTCAAATTCATACATTAAATCCTAATGCCCAATGCAATGGTATTAGGAATTAGGGCCTTTGGGAGGTGATTACATCATGAGGATGGGGCCCTCATGAAGGGGATTAGTGCCCTTATAAAATAGGCCTGAGAAAGATCCCAAGTCCCTTCAACCACGTGAGAACACAGCTAGAAGGCACCATCTATGAGAAAGTGGGCCCTCACCAGACACAGATCTGTCCACACTTTGATCCTAGAATTATCAACCTCCAGAACTTGGAGTAATAATTTCCTGTGGTTTATAAGCCACCCAGTCTATGGTATCTATAATAATAAAAGCATAATATGCTAATTAGACTGGACAGCTGGACGACCTTCTGGATGAAGCCAGGGCTGCGAGGCCGAGGCAGCTGCCACGGCTGCAAGGGCCAAGCCCTTTGCACAAATTTCGTGCATCGGGCCTCTAGTTCTGTTATAACAGCCTGGATGGCCTAAGTCACTCAGGCAGAATGGATGCTGCCTCCAGTGTGTTCCCACATGTCTTAGTGTAGGTTCCCTGAACTTGGTGTTGGTTCCCACAGAATCAGAATCTGAGAGGAGGACTTGGATGCCAGGAGTTTATCTGGGAAGTGATCCTAGGAAGACAAATGAGGAAATGGGAAAAGTGAGACAGGGAGGAGAGGAGAGCCAATAAAGGATGTGTTGATGAAAGGGGATCTTCTTGGGTAACGGGAGCTCAATGCCCACTGGGGACCCCCTAAGAAAGTGCCTCATCCATCAATTAGACAGTGATATGCTGAAGACTCAGTGCTGCCCAGTCATGGACTGTGTCAGAGAAATTGGACCACTGCTGAAGGGAACTAGTACAACCTTATGTCAGATATCTGTCAAAAAAAACCCCTCAAAATATTACAAACGTGTTGACTTAGCAATTCCACTTTAAAGCCTCTATCCCTTATGAATAATGATAGATGTACACAAAAATATGGCTAAAAGAATTTTCATACCCAGAACTGTGTATAATAGTGAAAAATTGGACACAATCTAAATATCCAACGACATGAGAGTGAATAATTATACCTGGCTTTATCCCCACCTTGGCATACCCGCCACCACTGAGAATGACTTTGCGTGAGAATATTGAATGTCATATAAAACTGACTGGTATTGTTCGGTCATTTTTAAAAACAGGTACATGTGCATATAAATGAATATGTATGACATGGCTTGATACAAGCTTTAATGTAATAAGCGCACGCACACACATACGTATACATGCACACATGCAAAGACCTGGAAAGACAATGACTAAAAATGATGACGGTGATAATAGATGAGTGGTTGAACTGCATGTTCATTTTTTAAAAATCTGTATTTTCAAAATGTTCTACAGTGTTCATGTGTCCCAGGGCTGCTCTGACAGCACCGGCTGCCAACACAGAGGCGAAGTTTCATTCCGTTTGCTCCTGTCCAAAAGGGCTTGTATTTTTCTTTAATAGGAAAGGTCCTGAGATCAGGCACCTCTGGTCCCTCAGAAACCCATCTGGGCATGTGCATCCCTAAAAGTACATGGGGTTTTTCAATGAGATGATACAACCCACAACCAGAAAAGGGAATGAAATGCTTTTCTCAGCAAATTTCTCCATCCCCAAATATTAATCATTGAAATAGGGCTATCTGCTGGTTTATGTTGCTTGAGGACTGATTAAAATAGGTTAATTCTCTGAAGTTACCAGTAGATTTAAATAGGAAATAATGCAGTATTTCCACTGAGCTCTCTCATCTCTGATCTTTGTGTCCTTTTTTATATCATTTCATATTTCTTGACTATCCTTTGGGGTGGAATTCAGGATCTAGGTAAGACAAGGAAGAGACTATGGAGAATATGTTTACTCAAAATATATTTTGATTTTTCTCTGTTTTTCTCTCTCACAATAAGATTAGAGAAACTTTCATCCCTTTTATCACTTTCAGTGCTTCTGTCTATGCCCTCCCTTGATAGCTTCCCCCGCCCCCCACCAGAAAGGGGGAAGAGCTCCTGTCATTGATCAGAGCCTGGGGTGATCATTGGACCATGTTTCACTCATGGGTGGAGCTAGTCCACCCCTTCACTTCCTGCCTCCATGAACACAGCCCTCTTCCCAATCCCTATGTCACATCATTCTTCTGTCTGATCCTGTGCCCACCACTGTATGAAGTCCAAGCTGGCCATCCTTGCCCATGTCACTGGTTGGGTGAGTAGACTTAGAGAAGGGTCATTCTAGATTTGAAGGAACAAGGAGAAGAAAGCCCCATATTTTTCCCCTGGCCACAGGCCCCATTCTCCTTTCCAGCTTTTATCAAAGAAGGCCTTCATTTGGGGGTTTTATGGTGCTTGCTGATCATTAAGCAAGCTTGTACTTTGTTCCCCATATGACTACTATTCCTTATATATGAGTTAGCCGAGAACCCACGGAGCAGCAGGAATGAGCAGAAGGACTTACTCTTAAAGTCCTGAGAGCTTACATCTGAACATCTGACATGTGCCAGGTATTGTGCCAGGTGCTGAATACACCCAAAGAAATTGGAATAGTTGACAAAATTAACTTTAGTATGTCCCATGTGATATTTGGGACCTACTTATACTAAAATAAAAATGTTTCTTTGTTTGTTTGTTGTTGTTTTGGGTTTTTTTGGTCTAAAATTCAAATTTAGCTGGGCATCCTGTATTTTACCTGCCAACCCTTGTGGGAAGGTAATTTTGCAGGACTTTAAACCCTTGACATTTCCAAAATAATGATCACATCTCTGGGAATTCAATGCCTGAGA
The DNA here is from genome assembly GCF_000147115.1 of Myotis lucifugus. Classification (NCBI taxonomy): domain Eukaryota; kingdom Metazoa; phylum Chordata; class Mammalia; order Chiroptera; family Vespertilionidae; genus Myotis; species Myotis lucifugus. Next base: position 24,175 of record NW_005873166.1, read on the forward strand.
CAGATGTAAGAATTTTCACTATGCCAAATTGAGGACACTGTGAGTGAAGCAGGCATCCTGAGAGCAAGAGGTGGCCCTGCATAATTATCACCGAGTTAAATTGCTTTGTGGCAGAGTCGACTTGTTAAATATGCATTTAAATTTTGGAGTGGTTGGCTGAAGAACTTGAATATTAACAGATGGGAAATCCTCACTGCAGCTGTGACCTTTACCTGTCATGCTGGTACACAGGACTGCATGCAAGAATACCATATTATGCCTCCAGGTGCCGTTCTTCAGAGCCTCTAGACGGAGCACTGGGTTCCCCTAGGCCTGGGCTGAGAATGTGGAGAGTCACAATGGCTACCTAAAATGGGTACATGGCCAATCCATCCAGGAGGAATTCTCAGAACCCTCCAGTCTGAGAGCCCAGCTCTTGAGTTATTGGTTCAGTTCCCGGTGGAGAAGCCCCACCTGAAGTAGGCCCCTTCATCCTGTTCCAGCCAACTGCATCCCAGAATATACCACATCGTGTCACTCCTCCGTACATCTCCCTGCAATGCCCCCTCCATGCCCTCTGACTGCCAGGAGAAGATGAATTATACTGAAGACCTCAGCTCAAGCATCACCTCCTCTAGGAAGCCTTCCCAGTTCTCCTTTCAATGATCCCTTTCTCCTTTCTGTCCCCACTGTTTCATCAACCAGGGATTGTCACAGCATCTTCCATAGCACAACCGGGACCCTTTGTACCTTGTCTACAGGCCTCACAACCCACAGATCAAGCCACAGTGCAGCTGATGTCACTAACCAGAAACGCAGCTCCTCACCACCACCCTGACTAAGGATAAGGACTTGATATTTGTGCTAGATTTTCAGAGAGCTCCCATCTAAAAAGTAATACTGACAGGTTAGGAGATAATAACGAAAGCTTTCCATCAGGCAAGAGGAAACTTATTATCTGGCAGAAAACTGAAAATTGGATAAAGCTAAATATTCAACACATAAATTGTTGTTGACCTCATTAAGTATTAGAAATCCTGCAACACAGAGCATTTTTGGATTTAGAGTAAAGAACCCCAGACTATCAGTGAATTCAGCCACTTTCCAAACGCCTAATTTTGTGCATGAGACTTACTTTCTTGAGTCACAGTGTTCTTTCTCATGTAGAAAATGGGGATTGTAATACTTCAGCCAGTTCTTTCAACAGGTTGTTTTCATCATTAAATAAAATAAAACCCGGGAAAGCCTATTTTCTTTAACTGTGAAGCCCTGTACCACTAAAAGGGAGAATTTTAATATTCCTACTAATTACTTGTGCTTTTCTTTTTCTTTAATTAATAGCAACACTTTTGCATTTGTATGAAACAGATCGAGGTGTCCATTCAGGAATAATTAAGATTTATTTTAGAAAGACTGTGGGATGTTGTTAGAGGGACAATATGTCTTTTCTTTCTTTCTTTTGGGAAATATTCTGCCAATGGCTTCATCTTGCTAAAGTTCTTTCATACAAACTGGAATACAAAATGTCTTGCACCTGAACAGTACAGTTCTGTTTCAATTGAAAATAATAACCAAGAAGAAAGAATAGCTAAAGAGCAAGGAAGGGAGAACACATGATTAAAACTGTAATTGGGGAAAAAAAGGATATCAGTAACAAAACACACACACACACACACACACACACACACACACACACACAGCTGTAATTGGAAGAGCTCAGGGTTCAAGGCAGCCAGTAAATCTATATATTTACTAAGTGTTTATTTCTCCTCTTACTTCTTTATCCATCACCTCTCTTTGTATGAACCAAGTTTTCCCTTTTTGACAACCAGGCCCACCCTCCCTGTCTCCCAGCTGGTGGCCTGCAGGTACATCACGTTTGGGACATTCCACTGAGATGCTCATGGGATGGCCAGATGTCCTCAGCCTTTGAACACAGAATAGAATCTGGGACACCAAGCTCTGGTGTCTTTCCCCACATCCCTTAGGTAAGTGGCATCTGCCTCAAATTAGAGAAGAGAAGGATTTTCCCGGCTGGGAGCATGTCCAGCCAGGACTCCACTGGGAAAAGTCTGCAAAATCCACTCTCACAGTGAAATCTGAGGATACCAGGCCAAGTCATTAGATCGGAAGTTCTGAAGCCAAGAAAGGGGAGAAAAGCAGCTGACACGTGGCTGACATCTTGACCGTTAAGCTCTGCAAACAGTGCCAGGGATTTTGTCTTCTGCTCACGTGACTGTGATGGGCAAATTGAGACATCCCGGGATCAGACCAGGAGAGTGGCCGAGCCAAGCAGCTCCGAGGCCTCTCAGCCTCTCTCTGCAGACAGTTAAGCAGAAAGAGAGGGACTCAAAATAATTAGTGGCCTCGTAAAATATGCTTAGAACTAGCAGCCACAATTTATGCAAGCTTACTGGTAGGCCCTGGGATAAGCTCCCAAAATGCATCTCTCTCATGACAGCCTCGCAACAGCCATAGATCAGGGTAATGATCATCCCCATTTTACAGGTGAGGAAACCCAGGCTCAGAGACACCAAACAATTTGCCCAAAGTTTCATAGATAATAAATAGCACAGGCAGGATTTGAGCTCAGCAAACTGTCTCCTGAGCTCACTCTTTTAGTTGCTCTGATTCTGTTTCCCACACTGATGGGGAGGGGGAGGAAAAGTAGACCCCAGGCCTGCCCAGCTCTAAAGCTCTTGCCTACTCAAAATAGTCCAGAGTGTGGTCTCTTGGGTGTGGCCCACACACACGTGTGCATAAGAGATACAGCCAGACAGTGAGCCTGTAACACACACACACACACACACACACACACACACACACACACACACACACAATGCTTTGAATGCCTGCCTTTTGTGCATGTGTCTTTGCAATGTGCTCTTTGTGGACTGGGAGCTAGGGGGTATGGAAACCTCAGAATTGGGGTTCCTGGCTACCTCCATGTGACCACACCAGAGGAATTGCTGGCTTTAGCAGGTGAGGCACACAGCCTATCTGAGTAATCAGGTATCAGCCTGTGAATTTAGGGGCTTGTGTCACCCCAGAAGAGGCTCCAGTGTTCATGGAGGGATTGAAGTCCCAGCCAGACCCGAGCCTTGCCCTGGCCTCCCCCACCCCAACTCCTTTGTGTCTGGGTGATATTGGGAAACTTATGGCCAGCATATTCAAGACTAAAAATTGGTCAGCTTTTCCAGTGAGGTGCCTAGCAAGTTCTGCTAGACCTGGACTTTGAGCAAGTGAGGCAAAGGTGTCGCTGAAATACAAGGCTCAGGTCTCATTTGTAAAAAATCAAACTTCAAGAAGAGTGGGGGGTGGGATCAAAGATGGGTGATACAAAGCAGGAGGGGATGGGCTCGGAGAAAGGAGAGAAGCCCAGGTGGGGAGAGTCGCACACCACAAGGAAGGAGGACCAGGCAGCCCAGGGTCAACAACAACCAAGGGAACACCAGCTATGAACCTGAAGCCTGCCCAACATAGCAGCTGGGAGGTGGACTTGATGGGGTCCTATCTTCACAGCCTCACCTGAGGGCCTGTGTGAAGGCTTCTTAAGCAGACAAGAGGTTGCTCAGCCCCAACAGTCCCAGGGGTGCAGTGTCACTGGGCCAACCCCCAAGCACCTTGTCAGCAGCCTGCAAGCCAGAGGCCATGTGGGCCACCTTACAGGAGGACAATTGGGAGGCACTCCAAGATCTCACTACTCCTTGCTGTAGAGCTCGGGGGAGGAGCTTTGACCCAGGTTAGGGCCCTAGTGAGTTCAGAGGGAGTGTGATCTGGGCAGTACTGAGATAATAATAATAATAATAATAATAATAATAATAATAATAATATAGTTGGTTAATAAAAAACAAAGACGGGCCAGTTTATATTTGAAATACTTGCACATAGTAGCTTATTAAATCCATCTACAGCCCTGGCTGGTGTGGCTCAGTTGGTTGGGTTTTGTCCCATGCACCAAGAGGTTATTTGTTCAGTTCCTGGTCAGGGCACATGCCCAGGTTGCAGGCTCAGTCTCCAGTAGGGGGCGTGCAGGAGGCAGCCTATCAATGTTCTGCTCTCATGTCAATATTTCTCTCTCTCCCTCTCCTTTCCTCTCTCTCTAAAATTCAATTTTAAAAGATCTTTTTAAAAAATCCATCTACAAAATGGAGATAATATACTCATGGTATTTATCACATGTTGTGAATATTAAATGACATGATATATGTGAAACTGGTTTTGTAAAATTGATGACAGGGATGATAATGGAGGTGCTAGTGATGGTGGTGTCAGAAGTGGTGAGAGTGATGGAAGTGATGATGGAGATGGTAGTGATAGTAATATGCATTATAGTGGCGTGGGCAAAGTTGTAGATTTGGATTAACATAGAGATCTGGATTGAAATCCCAGGTCCACCACTTACTCATTACCTTACTATAGGCAATTAACTTCTTTGAGCCTCAGTTTCCTCATCTGTGAAATGGGAATATCTCCTTCATGTTGTTGTTGGGAAGAGAAAAACACATGTCAGTTTCTTAACACAGAGCCTGGCACCTTATGCACAGTGGCTTCCATGGAGGAGGGCAGTGGTGACAACAGCAGCAGTGACAATGGCAAAGACGGGGGTTCCAGTAGATGTCAAATTGCTTCTCCACAGCAGAAGGCAAGTTGGTTCCTGAGCCCTCTCCATGCAACTCTTTCAGAAGATAGAACTTAGGGGCCTTCACTTCTAGAAAATGTTTTTAATTTTGTCCCAAGTTCACAGGAAGGCTTTCTCTGCTCACCACATTGCAGGCACCACTCACGTAACCATTAACCAAGCTGGCCCTAGCTAAGCTGGGAAACAGACAAAGGTTATCTCTGGAGTTATTGTGTCACCTTTTTGCCCCTGGCCCTGGCACCCTGTGGCTTTAAGCTGACCCCTA
>NW_005873167.1:0-8831 GCF_000147115.1 Myotis lucifugus
GCGATGCCTCCCCCTGCTGCGCATCGCCTTCCCTTTACCACGTGACGTGTTTGTGCAGGCGATGCTTCCCCTGCTGCTCATCGCCTTCCCTTTACCACGTGACGTGTTTGTGCAGGCGATGCCTCCCCCTGCTGCGCATCGCCTTCCCTTTACCACGTGACGTGTTTACGCAGACGATGCCTCCGCGAGGCTGGACATCTGGCTGCTCGTTCACCTTCCCTGCTTTACACCCAACACTCAGGATCCGTTCACTCTTCCAACAGCACATCTAGGCCAGTGTCTGCTTCCGTTGCTGCTGCGACAAGTTACCACAAACTCCGTGGCTTAAAAACACGCAAATTCATTCTCGTTCTGGTCCTGGGAGTAAAAACACCCCCAAATTGGTGTTAAGGGGCTGAGGTCCAGGTGTCCACAGGGCTCTGGTCACCTGGCAGCTCATGGGAGAACCCGTCTCCTGCCTCCCCGGCCCCCCCCCAGCTCCTGACCGGTGTTGACGTGTGATCTCAAAGACGAGCGTGACTGTGGAGAGTGGGCCTCAGGGCGGAGGCCATGGGCACAGGGAAAGCTGGCTCTTTTCAGATGTATTTCACAGGTAGAGCTGTGGGAGCAAAATAGTGCACCCTTTCCTGGGGGGCCCAGAGCTCCGTGAAGTATCTGGCATGTTACTTACTATAGGAGACCGGAAGGAGAAGTCGAGAGGGTGGGGGCGGGTGTAATCAAGAATTCTGTTTTAGACGCGTGACGTTCAAGGTGCTAACCAGCCATCTGAGGGCCGTGTCAGGAGGACTTACTGTGTCTGAGGCTCCGTGGGCCAAGGGCTCAGCCTTGCATCTGAGCACCATGTGCCCTGGGTGACACGTGGAGGCACGGCTGGGTGAGGTCGTTCAGAGAGAGAGCAGGTGCCCAGCGATAATGGGAGGAGCTCGCCAGCAGAGGTAACTCGGACCACCTGTCCGTGCCACACCCTGCACTCCAACCTTTACTGATGTGACTTCATTGTATCTTCACAGCAGTTTGACCAGATGGTGTCTGCTATGAGCATGCTCACCGCACAGTTGAGTCTGTTGTGAACGTGCTCATCGCACAGTTGAGTCTGTTGTGAACGTGCTCATCGCACAGTTGAGCCTGTTGTGAATGTGCTCATCGCACAGTTGAGTCTGTTGTGAACGTGCTCATCGCACAGTTGAGTCTGTTGTGAACACGCTCATCGCACAGTTGAGTCTGTTGTGAACACGCTCATCGCACAGTTGAGTCTGTTGTGAACATGCTCATCTCTCAGTTGAGTCTGTTGTGAACACGCTCATCGCACAGTTGAGTCTGTTGTGAACACGCTCATCGCACAGTTGAGTCTGTTGTGAACACGCTCATTGCACAGTTGAGTCTGTTGTGAACACGCACATCGCACAGTTGAGTCTGTTGTGAACACGCACATCGCACAGTTGAGTCTGTTGTGAACATGTCATCGCACAGTTGAGTCTGTTGTGAACATGCTCACCGCACAGTTGAGTCTGTTGTGAACACGCTCATCGCACAGTTGAGTCTGTTGTGAACATGCTCATCGCACAGTTGAGTCTGTTGTGAACACGCTCATTGCACAGTTGAGTCTGTTGTGAACATGCTCATCGCACAGTTGAGTCTGTTGTGAACACGCTCATCGCACAGTTGAGTCTGTTGTGAACACGCTCATCGCACAGTTGAGTCTGTTGTGAACGTGCTCATCGCACAGTTGAGTCTGTTGTGAACACGCTCATCGCACAGTTGAGTCTGTTGTGAACACGCTCATCGCACAGTTGAGCGCCTGAGGGAGATACTGAGAGACTTTCCCCACCGGGAGGGATGGCTACTCTGGATTCAGACTCAGCAAGTTTGGGTCCGGGGTCCCTGGAGACCCTGAATCTCTACACTCCTCTGTCCCTCACAAGCGCAGCCTGGATGGACTCAAGGTTATAGACAAGGTCACCGCTAGGGTCCGCCCGGCGTTGGGTTCTACTGCTCCAAGCAGCTCCTCTGGTCAGACGTGCTTGGTGGCTGACCAGCGGGTTCACTCCATCCACGCCATCTTTCCTGTTCGTGTGCTCTAAGCTTTTCGTTTGTTTTTTTTTGTAAATGTCAGTGACAGTTGGCATGCCGCGTTACGTTAGTTCCAGGCGTGTGGCTCCGTGACCAGGCGTCTCTATACCGTACAAAGCGGTCCCCCTGAGTCCAGTGCCCTCTGGTGCCACACGGCTGCCATGACGTTTCTGACTGTGTTCCCCCTGCTGTGTCTCCATCCTGCGGGAGCTGTTCCGGGTCTGAGTCTTCTCTGCTGCCTAGAACCAAAGCCGCTCCTGCCGCGTCGGCTGAGCTCTCATGAAACACGTGCTCACGTTTCCCATAACAGACTTCCCACAGCCGCGGGAGACCCTGCCCCCCTCACGCTGGGAGTCAGCTCCGAGGTGACGAGCCGCCTTGGAGAGGATGCGACCGTGGAATGGAGGCCCAGGATGAATCACATCGAATAGCTGCAGCGATGACTCACAGGTCAAGGCGTTAGGTTTGAAAAACGAGCTGAATATCAACGCCCACTGTACACATTGTGCTTGCAGCATGTTCTCCCGGAACACCCACAGACGTTTCTCTCTGGGGGACCCTGAGGAGACATTTCCGCTGTGACTGGGGGATCACAGCGATGAGATGCGCTGTCTCACTGTGTGTGGGCGCACAGAGCCTGCTGGGTGACGCCGCCGTCTGTGCGAGGCCCTCGGAGGCCAGTCCTGAGGGCGAGGCCGAGGGCAGCGGCTCAGAGAACCTCAGACACACCCAAGGCCCCGGGTCTGCGGTGGACGCAGAGGTGACGGAGCCGCCAGACTCAGCATGTGCACTGTGCCCCGTAATTCAGCAGCGGGATTCCCCGATGGCTTAGTGAACACCTACTGTGCGTCAGGCACGGGGACAGTGGTGGGTCAGCGAGGCCAATGAGCCCTCGGTGCACGAAGCTCATGGACTAACAGGAAAACTGGATCACCAGACAGAGAATAGAAATAACGTGTGAGGGGGGAGGCCGTGTTCCGTGGGGGTGGAGGAGGGTCAGGGAATCTTGCTGCTGGCTCTCCCGGCTTTGACGGCCTGGCTTTGATGCTGATACAGGATCGTGGCAACAGGCTTGGAGTCCTTTTCGGCAGAGTCTTCAGCAGGAGTTCAGCAGTTTAGATGCCAGGTCTCTGGATCACTTAAGATTCAAGCCTTTACGAATAGGGAGGTTTGTTTCTGCGTTGTTCTGTTTGCGTTGGTTCTTAGACCCCTCATGTGAGATGATAGAATTCTTGTCTTTCTCTGTTGGTCTTACTTCATGTGGCATAATACCCTCCAGGCCCACCCGTTGTCTCAGCGGCAGCATTTCATTCTTTCTGTGGCCGAGTCGTGTTCCCTTGCAGGTGCACCCCTCTTCTTTGCCCACTCCCCACTGATGGGCACTTACATCTTGGCTCTTGTAAACTACGCCGCCGTGAACATAGGGGTCTGTATATTCTTCGGAATCAGTGATTTTGTTTTCTTTGGGTAAATACCGGGGCGTACGGCAGCTCCGTTTTTGCTTTTTTGAGGAATGAGATGATTCTGCTTTAAATACCACCTCTGCATGGACTTCCGAAACTTCCGCCTGCAGCTCACACCCCTCTCTGGACTCCAGATCTGACCATGCACCTCGGGCTCATGTCCTCAAGTTCACAGACTCCGCCTCTCACCGCCACGGCCGCTCACGGTGGACACTGCGCTCCCCACACTGAACTAACAGTCCCACCTGCTCGCCCTCCTCCCATTCTCCCCCCACGACAATCTAGTCTCAGCACAGAATTCAGAAGCAGGCGCCTCTCAGAGACGCTGGGGTTCGGTCCAGGCACGCAGTAGGGCGAGCTGTCATCTCACTGCGGGTGGAGGGCCTGACGTCAGGGGGTTACACACAGCGCAGGAGGCAGATGTACTGTAACATCGTCCCCCTAAAACGTATATGCTCTTATTCAGCAAGGGCACCCCAATTCATGTAATTAAAAATTCAAGTTAAAGAAAACAACAGTAAAGCTCCATGAGCACAGCAAGGAGACCCTTTGCTGAATTGCTAACTACTGCTCACATGTCCACAGAATCACCGTTTTTTTTTTTTTTAAGAGTAATTAATGTGACAGCAGGGATTCTTTTTTTAAAAAATATATTTTACTGATTTTTTACAGAGAAGAAGGGAGAGAGATAGTCAGAAACATCGATGAGAGAGAAACATCGATCAGCTGCCTCCTGCACACCCCCTACTGGGGATGTGCCCGCAACCAAGGTACATGCCCTTGACCGGAATCGAACCTGGGACCTTTCAGTCCGCAGGCCGACGCTCTATCCACTGAGCCAAACCAGTTTTGGCGAATCACCATCGTTTTGCAAAGACGGTAGATACCACTTACAAGATGGTCCAGCCTGGCCGGTGTGGCTCAGTGGTTGAGCATTGACCTATGAACCAGGAGGTCACGGTTCAATTCCCGGTCAAGGGCACATGCCCAGGTTGTGGGCTTGATCCCCAGTGTGGGGCATGCAGGAGGCAGCCAGTCCATGATTCTCTCTCATCACTGATGTTTCTATCTCTCCCTCTCCCTTCCTCTCTGACATCAATAAAAATATATTTTAAAGAAAGAAAAATTCTCCTCGTCTTACAGTGAAAATATTACCTCTGATTGTCCCCGACTGGCACAAACCACCCGGGACGTGGCCGTGAGAACAGAAATCACGTTGCTGTGGCGGGAAGAAGTCAGGGAGGGGCAAGCTGATTGGACCCCGTGCTTGTGTCGTAAACGGGGAGTACAGTTTTCCGTTCTTACCGTTTTCTCTTGTCAGTGGGACAGTCCAGGTTAAAACATACCACAGTTTCATCACTTATTTCTAAGCCGTAATAGGATAAGACTGTCTCTTAACAGAATTTAATTGTGATATTTAGGGTCGGAAACCGGCTGCTCAGAAAGTGGTGGGTTTTCCAGACGCCGTGGAGTGTGGTTTCCTGGAGAACAAACTTCCACTCGTAGAGATGCCTTCGGGTTCCCCTCTCTGTTAACCGGCTTTCATTCATTTACTTACTAATCATGTCTTTCAGTTACAGTATTTTTCAGTTTTATTCTGTATCGGTTTCAGGTGCACAGCATAGAGGTTAGACCGTCCTCACCGCACAGTGTCCCCGGCGCTGCCACGCCCCCGCCCTGCAGTTACCACAGTGTGACGGACGCTGTCCCTCTGCTCACTCTCCACCCGGGAAGGTGCTGTCCCTGCCGATCGGCACTCCCCCACCCCCCTTCACTCACCCCCTCAGCCCTTCCCCGTTTCTGTTTTGCTTGTTTGATCTGTTCTCCAGATTCCACATGTGAGAGAGCACAGGTGTTGGTCGCTCTGTCTGTCTGACTGGGCTTCTGTCTGTCCTGACAGCGATCTGCCTCGTAGGAGGAATGAGGGAGAGTGTGGAGAAGGCCTTGGTGCTGGGGGAGCCTCCAGGTCCCGGGCTTGTCAGAAGGGCTGGTCTCCCTGGAAACGGGACGCACACGGGAGGGGGCATGTTGGGGAGCAGTATCTTCGGGTGTCTGCTGCTCCCACAGTCCCCCCACGGCTCCCGGAGCTGCAGGAGGTGGGTCAGGTGGACTTGATGCCCGGAGCCCTGGCCCCGGAGGTGGGAGGTGGGACCTTGGGGTCGGGGGCGTCAGGCCGCGCCCCGTCTTCCCTTCTCAGCGACCAGATTGGTCTCCGTGCAGCCTGCTCGCCCCTCAGCCCCGAGAGTGCTGGACGCGGTGACACTGGGAACAGCCCGTCAGCCCCGTCCTGCGCGCTGGGCTCAGCCACGCGGCTCATTTCGGTTTCTGATCAGTGGAAGGAGGAGCCCTGCCCTCGGCTCTGGTGAGAGTGAGCGGCAGCCTCTCCTAAGTGCCCGGCCGAGTGCCGGATGGGACGGTCTCAGTAAAACGGTGTCCACTGGCGCTGCAGCCAGGCCTGCGGGTGCCCCTGCGCCTGCGCTGCCCACTGGTCCCTGTCCCCACGGCTGCGCCGCATGGAGTCTGGTCCCCCTGTCCCCACGGCTGCGCCGCATGGAGTCTGGGTCCCCCTGTCCCCACAGCTGCACCGCATGGAGTCTGGTCCCCCTGTCCCCACGGCTGCGCCGCATGGAGTCTGGTCCCCCTGTCCCCACGGCTGCGCCGCATGGAGTCTGGGTCCCCCTGTCCCCACGGCTGCGCCGCATGGAGTCTGGTCCCCCTGTCCCCACGGCTGCACCGCATGGAGTCTGGTCCCCCTGTCCCCACGGCTGCGCCGCATGGAGTCTGGTCCCCCTGTCCCCACGGCTGCGCCGCATGGAGTCTGGTCCCCCTGTCCCCACGGCTGCACCGCATGGAGTCTGGTCCCCCCAGGACTCCAGGTTCCTGGATCTCCCCGTCCCCCCAGGACTCCAGGTTCCTGGATCTCCCCGCCCCAGGACCACGAGGAAGCCCTACGGGACCCTCCACCCAGCCTCCGTGCCCTGAACCCCCGCCCGGCCCAGCTGGTGGCGAGTTCTCTGGTGGGAAATGCTGTTGGCTCTGGGCAGTGCCGCGTCCAGGGTCCAGAACAATGTCTGTGAGTGGATTTTCCGACTTTTCTCCGGTTCTTGTACTGAGACCGGGCTGAGCACTGACCGTGCGAGTGGGCAAAGCAGCCGAAGACACTGCCTGAGCCAGCGATCGAGTTGGCTGGGAGGGAGCCCCCGAGGGAGCGGAACCGTCCTGTCGTCCGTGTGCAGCAGCAGCGGCCTCTCATCTGCAGGGAAACGGACCCCTTGGGGGTTTTACCTGGAGGAGGGTGGGTTCTCGAGAGCGTGAGCTGTGAGGGCTGAAGGCTGTTAGTGCTGCTGCGCTCACTCCCCTGGGCCTGTGAGTCCTCACCAGGGCGCTGTGCCTGCAGGGGTCACCAGCACACCAGCCAGGGCGGGAGCGGCAGAGGCGGGACAGCCCTGTGCAGGGACAGAAACGGGAAATACATGTCGCGGCCGCTGCTCTCAGCTGCCGCTGTGGAAATGGGGAACCTCGCTGTGAAGGGAGCATTTTTACTGGTTTCTCCTGGTGGATGCTGGCTCCTCCCGGCCCAGAGGCAACAGGAGAAAACGCTCAGACGGCACATGCTTCCCGGCCGGGCTCAGGCCTGGACGTTGGAGACGAGACGTGTCTGAGGGGGACGCTGGGGCAGAGCAGCCACCTTGGCCTCCGTCCCTCCGCCCCCCCCCCCCCCCCGTCCCCCCAGTGCCGGTCGGGGCCGGGCTGGTGCAGGGGCAGGAGCGTGGGAGGCCCCGGTGACCTGTGACTGACGCCCGAGGGGCCCCACATGGGCGGACGCCAGCCCAGCACTTGAGCTAAACTGCACCGGAGGGTGTGAGGGTCCCAGTGAGCCTCCCTCCCTGCCCCCACCAGCACCAGCTGGGCCAGGAGGGGGCCGTCGGGGTCCTAACGGGCTGTGATTCTCAGGCCTGAGTCTCTGGGAGCTAATTGTCTGCCCTGAGGACTTGCCTGGGCAACAGTCCAGCCTGCGGAGGTGATCGAACTGGCAGTGAACGTCGCTCTGCCAGAGCCGGACATGTCGGGGCACAGCCCCTGCTGGCAGCCTGCGCTGCTCAAGCCGTGACCTGGGGGTCACCACTGGGACCCCAGCCCTGCGCCTGCTGCAGGCGGCTCTCCCGGGAGAGGTCCCAGGACAGAGGTGTTCCTAGGGTTCAGGGCTTTCCCCGGCACTGCGGCAGCTGCCCTCGGGGGTCCACGCTCCCCAGTTCCTCCCACAGTCCTCCCGAGCCTCCAGGATCTGCTGGGGCTGATGGACAAGCCATGAAGTGGGGGTGGGGGGACGGAAGAGAGAAGCCAAAGGACTCATATGCTTAGAGGCATCGGGTGGGGAAGACCTGGGGGGAGGGGCAGGGAGGAGGGGGGAAGAGGGGACGGGAGGGGGAGGGGAGGGATCTGTAACACTATCAGCAACAACAAATACATTAAAAAGGGGAGAAACAGCAGGGCCTGCCTCTGGGTAGGAAACGTGACGCCCACGGGAAGCGGATCTGCTCCGGGCGGAGCCCCTCCCCTTCCACTGCTGACTGGGCCGTTTCTTATCGTTTCTGGGGAATGTATGGCCAGTCATTCTTCAAACAATGAGCTTTGTTTAACTTTTTAAAATTGCTAATTCACAGGGAAATAAAGCCTTTGTTCTTCGGGTTTATGGGGACTTTCTCAGGGTTATTAGATGTTTTCCTTTGGCACGAAAAAGAACAAAGGCGTTTTCATTGGGAGCCGCCTTCCTGAGCGAGTGCCTCATGCTGCTGGCACTGGGGGTGTGGGTGCCCCTCCGTTCGCTGGGGCTCCTTAAAGGAGGTGATGGGGGGGCTGAGGAGTGTTGTGCAGGGTTCCCACTCAGCGGGGCTGGGGGTGCTCTCACAGGCCCCCCTCCCGTCCCCGTGAGGCAGGCGGAGAGCTTGCTGGGACCTGCGGTGTGACGAGAGCCAGTCTCCCCTCGTCTGTTTTCTTATTTATAACAAAGGCTCGGCCACCACCTTCTCCGAGGTCCCTGTGAGGCGAACGTCCGCGCTGAGAAGTGAAGGCTGCTCACGTCCGTCCGTCCACCCGCGTGCCAGCTCCAACCACATCTGGCGCCTGAACCGGCAGCTTATGTTCCCAGAGTCCTGGGGGCTCGTCCAGAACCAGGGGGTCAGCGGGCGCCTGCTCCCCGAGGCCTGGGGGGATCCTCCTTCCTTACCTCCCTGCTGTGCTTGCTGGCGTCCTTGGCTTGCGGATGCATCACCCAGGATATCAGCTCCCCCTGCTCTG